>NC_134543.1:71860984-72025984 GCF_050624435.1 Tenrec ecaudatus | reverse complement strand
TAAATGGGGAAGCCCCGGTGGCACTACCCAGTAAAATTTGGACTGCTAACTGCGGACAGTGGTTCAAATCCTCCCGTTTTCTCTGTGGGGGGGAGATGAGGCTGTCTGTTCCCATAAAGAGTAACAGTCTCAGAAAACTTGTATAGGGTTGCGATGAGAAAGAATAGAATAAGACTAGGGTATCGTCTTAAAATACCACACCGAGACTCTAATTTTCAAGATAGTTACCCTTTAGTCCACTGTTATGTCATGCATGTGCACATATATGTCATAAATATGAAGGAAACAACAGAAAAGAGAAGGTCGTCTCAGAAATGGTTTTATCTTGAATTTGAATAAAACCCCAACTCATATAGGATTGAAAAATCAAAATCAGACTTCACGTTGTCGAGTTGGAAAATGTCAGATATGAAATATTTAAACTGTGGAATACAGTCTTCCACTTTGGGTTATAAAACTTTAATTTTGTAACTTGGTAGCACTCCAGTAGTTCAATATTTTTAATTCTACAAATCCATGTTTATTAACTTTCAAGGTTTAAGCAGTGTATCACCAAGTCTATTGAAACTAAATTATTCTGACTTGTGAGAGCTATAGGGTAGCTATAATTTGTTTCTGTTTCTACATAAGTGACAAAGACTAAAGAAAGAACAAATAAAAAGAATTGATTACCACAAAAATCCTTTCTTTATTCTTTAAGAATGAACTAAAACTCTAGCTGATCATTAGCACACCAGGATGCATACCTCCACAGCTTTAATGAAAGGGCTTACCTGCGTAAGGCAGGTGGCTGCTTAATCTGGGGGCTCTCGTGTTTTTAAGAACGGTGTTCATTGCATTATTGCTGGGAATTTATGTTGCTCTCCAAGAAAAAATATTGCTGTCTTTTCTTTGGTTTATTTAGAGACTATGAACTGGGCGTCCTTAAAATTCTGAACGCCTTCGCGGCATCACTTTTATGATTAAAGGAGAATACCAAAATTAGTTGCTAATGGCAGTGATAACTTTTCATCTTCTTCCAATTAGGACCCTCTTCCTGTAACTCCCCAAGTGCTGTACCCAATGTCTAGTGATTAGCTTACATGTCACCATTCATTTGTTAGTTTATTCTGTAGGTGCTCAACCCTACTGTGTGCTACAGAAAGAGAGTCCCTTCATGAGGCTCTTGTGGCGATGTCATAGAAAAGAATCGGAAACTAGAAGAGGGAGCTGTCTGTACGCCAATGCTGGTTCTCAGTCTACCTCCTGGGTCCCCTTAATCGTGCATTTAAACACTATGAGCCACCTTCTCTGCCCACAAAGGGAAACTGGCATTTACCTCAGAGGGTTGATGGGTGGGGGGGGGGGGCATCAAAGGACACAGTCACCATGAAAGTGTTTTTCTGTTGGGAAACAGCAGGACTGTTTGGGGGTTGTCTGGTGATGTTCATGTTTTTTTTGTGGGTAAACAGTGTTCCCTTGGATTTTTAGACTCGCATACCACATATCCAGAGCAGCTGCTGTTGACTTCTACATCCAAGTTAGATTATCCAACACAGTGTTGATGAAATTCATTCCTCCCCCTTAACTTAATTTGTATGTAATTTAGTTTGCTGGCAGGGAAGAAAAGTACATTTGCTATAAACCCCAACTCCTGGCTGCTAGCAAGAAATTCAGTATATTTTGTTTATTGCTTTTGTTTCATATATAATGTATATGACTTCATGATGATTTGTTCAGGGAAGAGAGGCACAGGAGTTACCCTGGCTTCCAGATTCTGCTGAACATGCGCTAGGAGTGCATTACCTACGACTGCGTTACCCAAATCAACTTGGAATACCAAGTTACTCTCCTAGGGGCTATTTTCTCTGCAAATTCATAAGTTTATAGCTCATGTTTCTTTTTTAATGATACACTCAGTGGCGGGTCTTTTCTAGGCTCTACAAAGCCTTGTCTTTCTTCCACTTCATGTCAAAGAAGCCAGTTACTGCTGTCTGGTGGCCTATTCTGAATCCAGTGTTTTCCATCTTTAGAGGGCAGGAAACTCTTGTTCAAATGGAAGATTCCCATCCCAGCCCTGGCGACTCGTATTCCAGGACAGAAGTGTGATTAATAGTGCCCTAGATAGCATCACCAAAACTTCCCTGAGTCCCCTTTGCCAAGGAAATCAACCTTCTCAGGTCCATCAGGCCACGGGCTCAAGAAGGAATGTGTTCCGAGGCTACTGTGATGCATATCGCCAGCATTCACACGGCAGATCATCCAAGGTGCCTGCCACATGTTCTTCTTGATGGGCTTGATTTCAGGTTGGGATTAATCAGTTGTGAATTACTTTGTTGTCAGATCTGAAAAGCTTGCCTTCAATTTTGGACCTTTCATTTAATTCAAAGAGGAGGTGGCATTGTGCTTTTACAACCAATAGGAGTCTTTCTGAGTGGGCTTCGAGAAGTTCATGAAAAAAAGTGGAATTAAAAGATGTTGGAATTTTCCCACCAACTTTTGGAAGCCCCTTTATATTAACGGTAGCCAGCAAGCAGGTTTTGGTGAGAGATTAAAGAAATATGTATTAGTTTTTCAACCTAGCATAGACAAAGGGATTACATATACACTTGAGTATAAGCCGACCCCAGTATCAGCCGAGGCACCTCATTTCACCAGAAAAAAACTGCACTAAAAATGCGCTGAAACTCTTGGCTTATGCAGGAGGACATACGGTAGATATCCTCTGTGTTTCACCTCAGTATGACTTTCTCTGACATGGGTACAAGGAGAGTAAGACTCAAAGAGCTTTGTATTCTGAAAGATCTCGCTATGCTTGATATTCTAAAAGAATATCTTTTTTACTGTGGAAAAAATGGGCCTTATTTTGAAACTCATGCATCCCTTTATGCGTGACGCCCTGTATCCGAGCTGAGGACACCAGGGCTCCGCCAGGACACCGACAGTCAAGGACAAGCCGCACAAGCCGTCACTCAGTTACAGTCACAGGGCCAAAACGCACACGTGCACATTGGCAAGAGACCTCACGCAAGGATGACCTCCGCAGTTTCCACGAAGCAGAAATATTAGACTCCTCCTTCCCCCTTTCAGAGAGGAAATCCCCGGGCGAGTGATCGGTGGCGTTGGCCATGCTTTGCTCATCACAGTGTAACTCCTTCCAAGAGACAGCTCTCTCTTCAACCTTCGGTGGGTGTTCTGAAGTGGTTACTTACATGGTGAAATCATTTTCCCAAAATGGAATAGTCGCATTTTAAACATTTCCTCTCCACACCAGGTGGCTACGCCATGCATGTCATTCGGAATCTGTGATCCCCTCTCCTAAACGCTAGCCAGAGGAGTTCTGCCTTAATGTGCTCTCTCAGACAAGTTTTACAAAGAGGCCCTGGAATTTTCTATTTCATGTGACCCTTCGCAGGAAGCACATGTGACAAGAGTATCCATTGTTTGCTACTGCTCCTCCCCTCTCCCCCTAGTAAGAATGATCGCGATGAACGACAGAGTGATTAAATGAATGAAATATAAACACAGGCTCAAAGTCCTGGAATTGAGAAGGTGCACATGTCCAAATATGCAGGGGCGTCCCGGATGGTAAGGGGCAGCACCGTGCTTATAGGATGCTACCATGTATGCGCCCAGATAAAGTTATAATTTGCCCCATATACTGCCCAAGAAATGAAGGCATGGCCCTGGGAAATGTGGGCCCAGAGTTCAAAAATAATTTCACAGAAGAATATACAGTGACAAGTAAGCCTCTACTCTAAGTCACACATCTATGTCAACTCTTACTTTAAAAAAAACCACCTTGAACATTTAAAAAGCTGAAATCATCAGTGATGTATTTAAAAATAAATGTCACAGATGGAAATCACATCATCTAATAAAAGTGACACACAACACGGGCGTTTGTGTGTGTCTCCTCACAGTGAATCCTTTTGTCATGCAAACAGCCCTGCTGAACTGTAAGTTTGGATCCCCCCCCCCCCCCCGCTGTTTCTCTTGCCCCCATCTGAAAGTGCACTCCCGTGCGAGTCCTGGGAGCTGGGGAACAAAGATCTGTACCCACTCGCCCAGCCCCCGCCTGTAGACAGAAAGGGCCCAGGCAAGCAATGGCATTTGCAGGGAGGAGACCCAGGCAGCCCAGCCGTGACCTCTGGCCACAAATTGCACTCCGTGTGAAATGGGCCCGCGTAGAGCATCCGCGATGAGACCCTTTCCTGAGCACCGGTAATTAGAACTGGAATTCAGATTTGGAGTTTTCCTCAAAGGTTTCTGTGCTCGTGAAGTCAGCAGAACGGGGTTATTAAATCATAGCCTTGTACCAAGTCAAGGAGACTTCTTTAACTGTACTAGACAGGGGAAATGCAAGCACCAGGCGAGCGGTCCTGTGGGTGAGGCGAGGAACCCATAACGACACAGCTAATGACCTGTTTTAGGGGCATAGCTCGTGTATTCCACATAACGGGGGGGAAAGAATTCCAAATAGCTTAACATCATTAAACCCCAAATGCTATTGGATCCTTCCTCGGCAGCACCATAAAATACCTTCTCCAAGTGGAGCAGGGATATGCCTCCTGTAAATCATGGAAAGTTTATGCCACCCCAGATGCAAACCCCACACTAACTTGGTCACTCGGGGGAAGGTTCATGGGTTTGCTTTGTTTGGGGGTTCGGCTCGTAGTTGTGAGATTTTGTTTTGTTTTGTTTTTGTTTAAGCCATAATCGTCTTTGTAGGATGGCTGCCGTGTCAGCATTTATCTTGAAACTCATGGATATGAGTTCTGACTGGAGTCACCTCTCTGACAAGTGTTATTGCGACTGTGTTTTATATCCCTGTTCAGAATGGTTTCTAATGATAATGCTCTGTCTGCCTCGCTGCTTCACACTAAATTATAGATGCCACGATGACAGGGCAAACTGCATCGGAGGGCGCAGCTCGGCGCCCCACGTGATGTCAGCGCCTCCGCCCTCCTGAGCCTGGAATTAGAAATGGGAAGAGGAGATATGCAAACCATGTGTGCTTAAAAATAATGTTCTGTCAGTTATTAAACAAGTGATATTTCATTTAATCAGCTCAAGGGATTATTTTTAAATGAAAAGGCAGAGAGGATGATTTTATTAACACATTCCTGCCCTAGAGTCCTGCTGTAATCATCCTTTACTTGCCGAAATTAAAAAGTTGTAATTCAGCCTTGTCTACAGGAAGAAGTTCTGGGCGACTGGACTTTATTGGTTCTTTGGTTTTGAGTTTGATCACTAATGAAGGTAAAGACTGAGAATCTTACCCTATAGCAGGGAGAATATTTTAGTTGCTTAATAACTCACCCTTGCTATGACCGGTGATTGTGTCCAGGATCTTTAAAGGAAGGATACATGTTAGTGAAACAAGGTCTATCTGACCTTTCCTAGCAGAATTGACACCTTGGCTGCAACGATGGGCCATGCCCAAGGAACAACCGAAGAGAGGGTACAGGACGGGGCAGTGTTTCCTTATGCCATGCCTAGGGGCATGGCGGGTCAGACCGACCCCATGGCACCTAACAACAGAAGGAGCCCTGGTGGCGTAGTGGGATATGCATCGGGCACCTACAGCGTGGCAAGGAGTCAAAATAAATTCAATGCCATGCGTGAGAGAACAGGGAAATTATAACAATAGTTCCAGTTTTCAGGTCGTATGTAAACACCCTTACAAGCTCAACACCTCAGAGCTATTCATGTTGACTCATGGCACGACTGTAGGACAGAGCAGATGGACCGTGTAGGTTTCCAAGGCCGTCTGTCTTTACTGCCAGAAGCAGCTAGCCTCACCTTTCTCTGGAGGGGTGGCTGGTGGGTTCCAACTGCTGGCCTTGAGGTTAGCTGCCCACCTGTATCCCACTGTGTCACCAGGGCTCCTTTAGACACTTTCTCTCATGATTCCACCAACAGGGTATTGCGGTCAGCTCCTGACACACCTGTGCCTCTACCCTCACTCACGTAACAAGTATTTGTAAAGCACCTAGAGTCGCCATGCTGAGTCAGTCTCAGCCCTCAGGGACAATGTTTGAGTAGGTCATTAATTTATTTTTTATTCAACCCAAAGTCTGTGTGCCAAGATATTTACCAAATGTTATGAAGGATAGAAAGATTACGAAGAAAGAGCTCTAGATGTACATGGGTACAGATAAGGGCTGGAAACACAGGGAATACAGGACAGATAAACTCCTCAGGACCAATATTGAGAGTAGCCATACCAGGAGGGGAAGGAGAAGGTGGGGGGAAAAAGGGAGAACCGATCATCACAATGACCTACCTATAACCCCTCCCAGGGGGATACACAACAGATAAGGGGGTAAAGGGAGGCAGCGGACAGTGCAAGACATGGAAAAGTAATAACTTATAAATTATCAAGGGTTTATGAAGGAGGGAGGGAAGGAGGGAGGCAAAAAAATGAGGAGCTGATACCAAGGGCTCAAATAGTAAGAAAATGTTTTGAGAATGATGATGGCAACAAATGTACAAATGTGCTTGATACAATGGATGGATGTATGGATTGTGATGAGTTATACAAGCCCCCAATGAAATGATTTTTTAAAAAGAAGCTCTAAAAGGTCTTATAATTTAGTGTGAGACATGGGGGGAAATATAGCCAAAGCCTGGCCAAATTCCTGTGTTGCATAGGAAGAACTAGTTAATCAATAGATTATCAAACCATTATCAAATTGTTCCGTCATAGAGAGGATGTTTTTTTGACATTTGCAGAAGATAAATAAACTCAAGAGAATGTTCTGGAAGAGTGCTTTAAAAGGAGTATTTTCAGGTCCCTTTAAAAGCAGTTCTCTGGACAAGATTTTCTCTATTCTTTGCCATCCTCTTCAAATATGCCACCGGTACCGGTCATCTTTCTCCACACCCAATAGCAGGAGTTACCCCTACCCCTTGGGCAGAATTGTGGCTACGTAAGGAATAAGGGGATTTAGCCAAAAAATGCAGTCGGTGGGATAGTGGCTCTCTGTTGAATTTGGAATGTACGCCTATCATTTTCACTCATTTTCAGAGTTTTGGACGGGTCTATCCAATTGGAAAGAACTCAAAACTAATTTCAGTGCAGATGCAAATAATCCTACCAAATTATTCTATAAATATATCAGAAATAGCAGCACTTTGTGAGGTTAATGACTCTTACTTGTCACATGGGGGAATGAAGAAACAGAAGTGTATCCGTGTGAGGGGAAAGTGGATTGGCTGAATCCAGAGACTTGGTTGGTTCTTCCTTATCAATGTGGTTCTCCTGAACACAAGCCAGAAGAAGCTTGTTGCTCAATGGATTAGCTCATGTTCCATAGGGATTCATAACCTTTAAAAATAACATGTCACTTCTCAACCCCTGTCCTAGATGTGCGTGTATGTAACATGAGCGAGGTAGGGAGGTGGCGAGTTCATCTAACCTTCAGTAGCAGAGGAAAGACGTGGGAGGAGCTCTCTGAAGGGTCGGCTGACGGTGGGTGCATGTTGGCAGCTCTTGAAATTCGAGGCAAGAGAAGCCAGGCTGCACCTACATGGACCCTGCTTCTTCTGCTGAAAATTGGATATTTCAGGTGTGAAGCAGAAATCCAAACATTTCCACGTAACTTGGCAAATGTAAGTCAGATTGTATAACTATAACTATATATATATATAAAATCATACTTCATTACTCAATTAGGATTTTCAGTTTAATGCAATAGTCATGAAATGTATACTCCTTTTTGAATCCATTTATTTCCTTTGAAAATCACATTAAATGGATAGACAGGGAGACCAGAATATACTAGAGAAGCATTTATGCCACTTAACCTAAATTGTTACCAATTCTACATCAAAAGATGCATGTTTTAATGAACATCCTTATGACAGCAAGAGTGCTTCTTAATTCTGCCAGATCACCTGGCTTACTTTCTAAGATGGGGAATTACGGTGGTTAAAAATCCACAAATCTGAATAGAGGCAGTTGATAACAACAATAGCTGCCAATAAACCAATATCAATTGAACGGCCATTGAGTCGATTCTGTCTCACAATGACCCAGTAAGACTGAGGACAACAGTTTCTCAGGATTTCTGAGACTGTAAATCTTTATGGAAGCACACAGCCTCACGTTTCTCCTGTGAAGCTGCTGGTGGATTTGAACCTCTGCACTTGAGGTTTGTAGCACAAAGCTTAACCCACTGTGCCCTGATAGTCTATGAGCACTCCCTATGTGTTGAGCATTGTGTGCGTATTACTTCATGTCATCCTTACCAAGTCCTTTGCACTAGGAACTATAATCAGCCCCATTTTACAAGTGAGTACACATAAATAAACTCAGGAAGGTTAAATAATTTAACCCACGGTCACATACCCGGAGGAATGGAGTAGGATTTAAGTCCAACTCTGATGCCCCACACCACCACCCACCAGCCTAGATTCTCCGTCACCTCTCTATATCAAGGGTAGAGACTCTAAAACCAGACATACCGACCTGATGCCGAGTCTTAGACTATGTAACCTTGAACATGTTATTTAACTTCCTAAGCCTCAGTCTTTATCTGTAATATTGATATAATAATACCCACTTCAAAGGATTATGTGAAGATGAAAGAAAGCCATAGAGAAAAAGCACTAAGTAAAACCCCATATTTGGGGCCATTACCTTGCTATTATCAGTGTTCAATAAAACCTAGTGGATTTTTTAGCGGGGGGCGGGGGGAATGGGAGAGGTTGATAGTAACAAACTGAAGCAACAAATCAGATAGCCAATCCAAGTATACATTGTATTTGGATATACAGTGTGTGGGTACACATCAAATTACGCTTACATGCGTGCAATTTTTTCTCTGCAGATTACTTCCTTTGATTTGTGTGTGACTTGTTCTCATGAAAACCGTTGATAGAATTTTAGTTCAATAGGAGCCCATTGTTAAAAACGAACTTCAACAGGTAAGCAGTCAGGGAGAGTCGATTCTTGTTTCCCATCGTGGAAAGTAGAAGACATTCATATGCTTCTCCACCCCACTGCAATGCGTTGTGGGCAAGGACAAACCCTCCAATATAAAACTAAAAAGTAGTTCATGCATAAAGCATGATGCCCTGAAGCAAATTAGATCTGTTTATCTCTTTGTTTAAAATGAATGCTACCTGGGATGGTTTACATAACATGGCAGGGATCAGCTTGATAAAGTGTTCATATCACCTGGGAGCACACTGGCTCATTTCCTCAACACCTTTCCACATGACTAGCTGCCAGCAAGCATAATGGCAAACAAAGTTTTAATGGGTCAAGAGCAGAGTAACTGTTCACATTAGCACGAGGGGGAGGGGGGCTTGATGTGCACCAACGCTAAGACCTGGCACTTGGAGCATGAATTGCTGAATGCTGCTTAATGGGGAATTTAGAAAGAAAGGGTTTTCTAGAAGCCGCACAGATTCCTTAGCAGCTTTGGGTCGAAGGAAGAGAGGAAGTGCACGTCCACACTTGAACTTGTGGGTGCCTTTTTAAAGCAGGTGGCTCAACTCTGCTCTGAAGCTTCAGGGTCTACGGCAGCTCCTCCGGTTTCTTGAAAGCCGTCCGAACCAGAAGAATGGCTCATTTTTATTTGCTTGTTGGCTCGGGGAAGCAGCTGCGACTAGGGACTGTTTCTGCCGTATCACATCAGGTTTGCTGAAAGCTGAAGTGCGACAGACGAGCACATGATCTATTTGTGACCCTTCCCTTTCCTGCAGAAGAGGGCAACACGTTGGACATCTTTGTCTTTCTTTTTGTTCCCTTCCTTTCCTCCCTGCAGCTTGGGCTTCCTGGGTGGTGGGGTGCCTAGAAAGTCAGGAGCATCTGCAGAGAGCAGAGGCCTCTCTTTCCCCATCCCTAGAAGCACACACAGTAAGTTTCAGTCGAGTTTGGGGAGTGTTGGCATAAGGCGCTGTGGTGCTAGCCCTGGGAATGGCAGAATATGCTCAATATTGTATTTATGCTTTCTCTGTTACCAAGAGGGAGGCAAAAGCTGCTGCCGTATTAGAAGCAGAAGGATGGACAGACTTCCCTTTGTGGGCACGTGGTCATGGAAGCGTCTTTAATAATGCAGGGTGTGGAGAAGCGAGGCAGAAAAAGAATCGGGAGTTCATGTGGAATTGTCCTTAGATGGCACCCACTGTAGCAAATAGGAAACTGTGTCAATATGTACCCAGGCTCCTAAGGGATACGGATCAGTAACTGAATCATAGGTAACTAGATAGATCAGATATGGCAGTGGCGGGAAATGCGTGCTGAAAAACAAATCCACAAGAACAATGTCACAGGGCTTGCCTTCTATTTTCATAAGAAAACGAAGCCAAATAATCTGACAAGGGTAGAAATCAAATCACCTGTCAAGTTTCTCTGCCTTTCATTTATCACACAGTTTAATACCGTAATGAAAAATAGCAAATGAAAAATGAAGTGAATGACCAATGAAAAATGCATTCTCTGAGGATCCGGTAATGTGTTCTTAGCCTAAGCCCTCCACCCCTGTACACGTCCCACGGCTGTGGGAGCCCCTGTGGCCACCGCATGCTGTTGCTCGCCTGTGATCAATGCTGGGCTGCCACGAGCACTGTGCTTGGAGGGCCATCCAGACATGAAGGCTCCCCTCCACCCTCACTCCTCTCAGGCCCCGGAATGTCCGTATCCCTCCTTCTGGACACTCAAACATGCGCTCGCAGAGGTTGCTGTCAATTAGCAGAGGCCCAATCATTTCCACTCCCAGCTCTGAGGCCAGCAAGGAAATCTAAGGCAGTCTGGGGGTGAAGGCAATGAACCTCTTTGAGTGATTACAATGGCCAAAGATTTGATTTTTTACAATAACCAGGTAAAATAAGGTGGACCCCATTTTTACAACCAAGGAAACTGAAAATCAGAACAATTAGTGACCATTGTTGCTGGAGTTCGAATCAGAACTAGGGCTTTGAACAGGCTTCATGACACTTTGGGCCCCGCTGCTGAGAGTTTGCCTTTCCACCCAGGTAACACTAAATCTGCATCTACCTTGCAACACCATCTGCCTGACCCTACCCCCGCCCCTTGCTTTGTGGAAGTACAGAATCTGGAATGCATTGGCTACAGGCCTGATTTCAACCCAGGCCCAGTGTCTCCCCCATTGATCTCTCTACTGCTTATAATCCCTGAAGCAGACTCCAGGATACTCGAGTGGAACTAGAATGAAGGAGGAGGAACTGGGTGGATGACTTTTGTCTATAAAATCTGACGAATAACAGCTGGTCATTACTGTGTATGAGTCCTGGTGGCATAGTGGGTTACAGACCTCCAGGTCAGCAGTTCAAACCCACCCAGTAGTAGACAGGCTTCCTGCTTGCGTAAAGAGTTCCAGTCTCCGGACCAATAATGAGAGTGGCGATACCGAGAGGGTCAGGGGAGGAGGGAGGGAGAGGGGGAACCAATTACCATGATCGACATATATCCCCCTCCCTGAGGGATGAACAATAGGTAAGGGGGTGAAGGGAGACATGGGACAGTGTAAGACATGAAAAAAATTATAAATTATTAAGGGTTTGTGAGGGAGGAAGGAGGGGGCGGGGAATGAGGAGCTGATACCAAGGGCTCAAGTAGAAAAAAATGGTTTGAAAATGATGATGGCAACAAAGGTAGAAATGCGCTTGACACAATGGATGGATACATGGATTGTGATAAGAGTTGTACGAGCCCCCAATAAAAAGAGTAAAAAATAAAAAGTCCAGTCTCAGACACCTTCGGGGCAGTTCCACCCTGTCCTCGAGGGTCACTGTGAATACCAAGCATTTTCCTAAGGACTGTCGTTCCAAGTGTGAGATGCTGTTATCACTCACCCGCCTCCAGATGGCGGCCCTGAAGCTCAGAGGAGTCAAGCAAGCAGTCCAAGGTCACACAGCTAGTTAGTGGGACTGCAGGAAGCCAACCCTAATCAGCTGACTCCCGAAGCTTTGCCCCCAAACTACAAACGACCCACACAAACACACACATCGCCTCCTAAGCCACCTGAGGCAGAGGACAGAGAACTTTGAAAAGCAAGATTCGAAGGCAGCCTGTCTGTAAGCAAATCCTTTTAGGAACAGGAATGAAGAGCCTCCATTTCAATCACACCACCCTTGAAAATAAAACACTTCCTCTCTTTCCTCCTGTCCAAACGGGGTGCGGGGGGCGCATGGGAAAAGGGCCACATTTGTTTTAGCCACTTGATCCAGTCTAGCAGATTGTAGGCACTCCAACCAAGTCTCCCACTCCTAAGCCAAGATGATTAATAAGGCAGAATATATTTATTTCTAAGGCGCAGAGAATTGAGACAGTATGTGCTATGTGCAAAACAAAATTGACCTCAGCATAATTAGGCTGGACGCTTGGTAGAGTGAGGACTTGAACACAGATCGTTCCCTTTGGATAAACAGAATTCAACTGTGTGTGTGTGTGTGTGTGTGTGTGTGTGTGCCAGAGGAAGCTGATGATTGTTTAATATTTGTTGAGTGCCAACAGTGTACTCAGCGCCGCACAAAACCCAGGAACTGGATGTTAGAAACTGCCTGCAGGGAAACGTTAGCAAATTAAAATCCATAGACTCAGCATGAAGGCGGCTGAGGAATACCTGATTAGAGGAAGCGCCTCTGTGACCATCCCAGAACAGAACAACAACGACGACGACAAGGAGGCGATAAGCCGAGAAAGAAAACACCAGACGGGTTCAAATCGCAGGGATGCAGTCGGCTGGAAAAGGATGCTTTGAAAAGGAGAACTCCCGCCCAAGTGAAGCTAATAGAAAGGAACATAAACTTCAGCAGGGAAGATGGAGGAAGAATAAATCCAAAGAACAAAGACATCAAGGCAAATCCCCAGCCTCTCCTGGAGACCTTGGAGAGGTGGTGGCCTGAAGGAAAGGCAGCTCTGGAGTTAGGTCCGGGCGGGAGCAGCTGGGGGGAGCCCCGGGCGGCGGCCCCCCTCTCCCCCGCCCCCCGCAGGTGTGCCTGGCCCAGGGGTCCACGTGTCCCCTTGGTGGGGAAGGGGAAGCTGGGTCCTGACAATAGCAGCATCCAAGGGAGCAACCATAGAAACTACATTTCATTTCATGACCGAGGGCTGACGGCCCTCACCTGCGAGTCATACAGCAGCCAAAAAAAGTCAGCCAGCCACCAACGCCTTCATTTTGGCGACAGCAGAACCCGCACAGACAGGTTTTCTCCTGACACCCGGGTGACTCGGGACACTGAGGCGCAGG
Organism: Tenrec ecaudatus; assembly: GCF_050624435.1. Taxonomy (NCBI): domain Eukaryota; kingdom Metazoa; phylum Chordata; class Mammalia; order Afrosoricida; family Tenrecidae; genus Tenrec; species Tenrec ecaudatus. The sequence continues at coordinate 72,012,779 of NC_134543.1, read as the reverse complement.
GGATTAAGCAGGTGCGTCGTGCGTTGTGTGAAGAACCACTGCCGTGGCGGGATGGGTTTGCACCGCAGAGGACTTTGACTTGACCTCGAAGGTGTGGAGCACTTTGAGAGAGCCCCCAAAACCCGGGATAAAAGAAGGGTGTGATTCATTCCGACTTTCAAAGGACTTTCTGGAAGAAAGAAAGAACAACCCTTGCAAGAGGTGATTGAGCCAAATTGGTAACCATGGGGCAACGGTTAAAATTCTGTTACATCTTAACAACGAGGTAAGGCACGAAAAGCAATGAGTGGGAGGCAGGAAAGGCCGTTTCTTTCTGTGGAAAGAGGTTAATTGTGGGGAGCCCAAGGGAGAATGCTGATATCAGCTGGATTCAGAGTCTTAATAACGGCGGGAAGAGGAAGATGAAAAGCAAGATGGCAAAAGTGATTGATGAAAAAGAATTATTTAAGTATTTGAGTCATGGAAGAGTCTGGGAGAGTCAAGAATACACAGACGTATGAAAGAGGGGAAATGGCACACAGGAAAATTCAGTGTAGTCCAGCAAGCAAAACTGTGGCCTGTGTGGGAAGAGGGCAGTCCTCTCAGAAAGGAGACAGAAACCCTAGGCACCTGAACATCTCTCCCCAGGGTTTGGGAGTCTGGCGTTAGTCCTTGAGGTTTGTTTGCTTTAAGGATTAACTGAGGGTGCAAAGAACTACATTCACTGCAATCAAGTTGATGACTCATAGCCATCCTAGAGGACAGGGTGGACATGCCCCTGTGGGTTTCTGAGACTGTAACTCTTTACGTGACCAGAGAGCATCATTTTCTCCTGCAAAGACAATGGTGGTTTCGAACAGCTCCTCTTGTGGCTAACAGCCCACATCACCACTAGGAGTTGGGAAAGCATTGGATTTTCAGGTCCGCAGTTCAAACCCATGAGCTGCTCCATGCGAGAAAGAAGTTACAGCCTCGAAAGCTCTCAAGGGCAGTTCTACTCTGTCAATGAATGATCGGTGGCTTTGTGACCAATGGCTTATCATCTGCCACAATGAGACCTGGGCTCTTTTATATGTCACTGTCTTTTAGTTATAAAGTGAAGAGAACAAACTGACTTAATTTGTGGGTAAGCTGAGGGATCAGATCTACTAGTGATTGAAAATTTCAAGTGAATGTTACCTCCATTGACTCACTGATGGACTTATTGGCCAAGCCTCTAAAATGTCCGAGTGGCCTTTGTCTTCCATTCTTCTGCTTGCCTGTGGCACATGACAAAAGCTCTTTTCTGTTTCCCAAAACAGCGGCTTTATTTCTACAGATGGCACCAAAGCGTACCTTGCGTATGTGTCTGTCAGTCATTGTCCCCTGGAGAAAGGTGGATCTTCATGAATGGGGAGTTAATCATTCTAGCTATTTCCAATTTAAGGGAAATTCGGTTGCACCCTGGAACCTGGTGAATAATATCACAGGATGTCAGTAGAAAACGAGATGAAGTCTTACTCTCTGCTCCTCCCCTGAGCCACCCCTTCTTCGTCAATCACGCGGGAGCCGGAGAGGTTATGCTGACTCCGGGGCGGAATTGGATGGTGCCGAATGCCAGCAGGGTAAACTAAGAGGGCATGATCCAAGGACCATTTGTAGAGCACTTTACAGTTTGAGAAGTGCTGCCACGTCCATTATTATTTTTTAATTATCCTCCCAAGAACCTTCTTGTAGGAGTCCATGTCTCACCATTCACAAATACGAAAGCTATATTCCAGAGAAGTTCCCTACTAGCTAAGGAGAAGCCAAGGAGAACCATCGCTTGGGAAATCTCCTGACAATTCTCTTCTCTCCACTTCAATAGCCCCCATGGGCCCGTTGGGTGGTTGACATTGATTGTGTCTAGCTGTAGGTCTCGACATACCCTCACCCTGCCCAGCCTGGACAGCATTTACGCTAAGGGGACAGGGCGACTTTGACACTCAGTGTGTATTTGCGAGAGCAACCCCCTAGAGAGCTGTCTTTATAGTACCTTTGGGAGGTGTGTGGGCATTTTTATGTCCGCTTGCTCTCCTCTGGTGTTAGTGACTTTAGTAAGGCACTCTGCCCTTGCACCCTGCTAATGTCCCAGGAAGGCAGTGAACACAATGGGACTTCAACTGTCAACTGTCACACTTATTGGGAGAAAAAGAAATTTTGCTAACACCAAAACCACTTTTATTAGGAAATTCCAACTCTACTTAAATAAAAAAATACATCAGGATGCGGAGACATCAGTTATTCCCGTATTTTAGATCTCGAGTGGAGCAAAGATGGATGGTGGGCAACTTGGAATCCACAGATTTGTGAAGGGCGAGAGACCGTGTGAAGAGCCATTGTTAGATTTGAGATCGTCGCTAGGTTGCCCCGAGTTAATAAAGTGTAAATTACTTATCTCCCTATTCATAGGGCTTACTGTAGCCTCTAAACCACGTGAGAAGGTTGACATCACCAAAATTATCAAGAATCCAATCATGTTCTCTTCAAAAAAGGCCTTTTACCTCTGTGGCTGAACACCAAGAAACTGAATGGCTTAGTTCCCTGGGGTCCCCAAATTCTGATCATTCCATCTCTAGGAGAGAGGGATTCCAACCATGGAAGCCGGATGCAGAGGATTAGGCTCAGGGCATGCGTGACTAGGGAATCCTAAAGGACCAACCACAGAATTAATTCCGACTTATTCTAAGATTCCCTAACACAGTGATTATGAACCCAGTCAGAAATGCTTCATGCCCCAGGCAAGAAGGAAAACGAGGGGAGGAAATGACTCTATTAAAAAAAAAACAAACCCAAACCTCTTTTTCTGTTAGATTGCAGGTAACCAACCAAACCCGTTGCTTCCTGACTCACAGCATCTCCCCACCCCCTCCCGTGTTTCAGAGGGGAGCTGTACTTAGAGGGGTTTTCCCTGGCTGGTTTTTCAGAAGTGGTTCGCCAGGCCTTTCTTCCAAGGTGCCTCTGGGAGGACTCCAGCCTTTCAGTTAGCAGCCAAAGCGCATCACCTCTTTGCACCACCCAGGGGCCCCTGGTTCATAGAAGACATATGTTCTTCAGATCAACGGTGACCACGAGGTACCAGATGCAGACATGTGATGAATATGTATTGATCCCAGCATACCTGCTCTAGAGGTTCCGCTAGGAGCGAGCACATATTTTTCAGAGTCACCTCGGCAGTCAGCCACCTCTCATGACCATCTTCCCGTCCGCCAGGTGGGGCTTGCTAGACTACAAGGGGACTGCAAACCGTGTGTGGAAAGATTCTATTAACTTTCCATTTCCATTTTTCCCCCGGATTGTTTGACACTCCCTCGTCCTGAGACATGGCAGGCACTGCAATAAAACTTCCCTGATTACCTTGGGACAGCACATTAAAAATTTACTAAGATAAAATTAATGTGATTTTAATATTGTTTTAATACACGGAATGTCAGGTGACAAGAAGGTGGAGCTAAGAACCCTCATCTGAATTCTGTGTGCAACGTGCTTTCTGGCTGCACCTCCTCCACAATCTCTGACCTGGCTGATGCGCGTTCCGATTGTGAGCCATGTGTTCAGGGCGGTGGGGGTGGGCATGGCTGAAGTTGGGGTCTTGGAAAACGTGACTGGACAATGCCTTTAAGACTGGAGTCCAGAGCACTTCCCTGTGTGGCAGAAGACAGAGCCAAAGAAATGTATCCAGCACGTGGTTTCCTGTAAGCTCTTCTGTGAGATTCAGCCAGAGAACATAACTTCAAAGACTCTTTTGATGGAGAAAAAATGTTTTCATTCCGCCCGTTTTATGATAGTGCTGCAGGATACTTACAGTTGATTTACTGTAATGACAGGACCTGGCTACTGTCCTAAAGGAACCGAAATCCTACCTTTCTCCTGCCACCTACCTGCCACATTTATTATTTCCAGCGAGAGGTGCAGTCAGGCACTCGACAGGCCGGTTCAAGGGGGTAGATGGTACAAAACCCACTGCAAGCAAAGGTCCCCTGATGCCCACTAAGGCCGTTTGCACAGGGCTGTCCCCCAGAGCAGGAACATTCCCATGGTCCGGTGCCTGCTCATTCCCAATGCCAATCAAGAGAACAGACCTCCCAGCTCTCACGGCTGCTTAGGGGATCTGAGAGGCAAGAAGAGTCTGGCTCCCACCCACTGGGCAAAGCCTTAGCCAAAGGAAATGCCAGGACACTGTGCTGACCCACTTCAGTCCCTTCCTCTCTATTTGTTCCCAGGCAGAGGAAATACAAAAGCATCACTATGGCATGGTGGAAACTTGGGGAAGCATTCTGGAAATTGACATGCAAATCAGTACTCCCAGTACTGCACTTTGTTCTGGAAATTCCCATCACAGGGACCTGTACAAACACCATTCAGAAGAGAGGCAGGCAGTGAGGGGGAGGACCGAGCCATTTGGCAGCCAGAGTTTACCCGCTTTGAAAGATTGCTTCGGTCCCGGTCCCAGTCCCAGCCCGATCTGGCACAGGTAAAATAAACAGGCACACACCAAGGGACCGAGAAGCCAACAGGCTGAGCTCACAGCAGGCCTGGATTCCATCACAGCACGCACGCATTTGGGTGGAAGTCGAATATCCCACAAAAGCACTGTGGTGCAAACATGCCTGATAACCTAGGTTCCTGAAGAGAAGCCAAAACAGGGAAAAGGTAGTTGTCTCCACAAAGCCAGCTCCCGCCTTCTAAGCCAACTCACAGCTTCTGGTGGAAGGGCACTCATGTTCAACATCTGAAGACACAGTCCCTGGTCTTAGTCGCTGTTTTGTTTCAGCATCAAAACTGGCTCTGATAACCGTCCTGTCAAGCTCCTACCAAAAGGTCCAAGGGCACATGGCAGACAAGTGCCGCATGGAGTCAGGTATCACCCAGGAAAACGGAGTTAATGGCCCACATCAAGCGGCAGAATGCCTCCCATTGACTTTATGACACGTACAAATCCTGGGGACAAAACAAAACTACTCTGTTCTTTCAGCGAGACGTCGCAGGGTGTTGAAGTTAGACTTAAGAAAATAGCGGGTTGGTTCTGATTCTAGGAATAAACGTGAGTTTATTGGTACCAGCAAGGTCTTCTGTCCCTTTCGATGACCCCACCTGAGAACTCAGAATTCTAGGCTTTCTTACTGGTTTTCAATCCTGCCTTCTATTCCCTGGACACATTCCTCAGGAAAGAGAACCCCGAGCCATGCTCTCAAGCCCCTCTGTTCCGTTTCAGCTTTTATCGTGTACCATTTGCCAAGGGAGATGCTTCGGTTACTTATCAGTTCAATTTGCTTAAAAGGAAGTGGTGGCCTCATAAAATGAGAAGCCTAGAGTTAGGACAACCAAAAAAAGAAAAAAAACCAACCCACTGCCATAGCGTTGCATCCAACTCAAAGGAGCGCTGGTGGGGGTGTGCCACAAAGCCAGAGAGTCATCCCCACCAGGGGCGCCAAGGTAGCAAGATGAGGCTCTCTGCTTCCCTAAAGATTCACAGCCTATGAAACCCTGTATGGGGACAGTATGAGGCAGAATTGGCTGGATGGAAGTGGGAGTTAGCACAAACCTGGTCGTTTCATTCAGTGGCTCGGCAAGAACATTAAACCCCATATACTTTGCATCTTTCCACCCTCGTCAGCCTTACTCCCACTTATTTCAGTAGCAAACAACCACATGCTCACAGCCATGTCCAGATAGACAGGAGGTCTGCCTCCCTACTGTCTCCCTTAGTTGAACACAACTTCCCCTGAAGCCCCACCCAGGAGACTCCCACGAACTTCAGTGGCTGATCTACAACCCTGCTAAGGCATCCGGTCGTCCTGAGAGGCAGCCTTCAAGTCTCTTTTCCTCCAACGTCCCATAGTCAATCTGGCAGCTGCTGCTCCAAGTGCATCCTGACGCTGACCAGCCTTACTCCCATCTCCCCGCGGATGGTGGCAGTAGCCTGCCCACTGTGTCTTTAGCTTTGTTCCGTCCCCTTCTACTCTGTCCTAAGAACAAGTGGCAGATGATGCCGGCGCTACTGAAAACACCCCTGTGGCTTTGACATTGCACTCAGAGTTAACGCCAATTCTCCCAAGCTGCATTCATGTTAGGAACCAACCCTTCCCAGCCAATTATCCCTACCACTCTCCCTCCCTCACCCCTCTCTTCTCATGCCACAGTGGTATTCCTTAAACACACGATGCACGTTTCTACCTCCGGGCCTTCACCTAGGCTGTGGCTCTCAGTTAAGAACGGGCTCTCTGCTACTAGCTTTTGTACCTCCTTCCAGTATGTAATTAATGCTACCCTGTCAATGTAGACTTTTCTGGCCTGGTTATTTGCAAGTACAATTCTCTGTGTTCATGGCCTGCCTTACTGGTCAATGTAGCATACTCTTTACCCCAAACCATATCAGGAAGGAGCTCTGTTGAACGAGTGGTTAAGCCCTCAGGCTAATCAAAAGACAAGCAATTCTGCCCCATAAAGATTAACCCTGTGGGGCAGTTCTGCTCTGTCCTAGAGGACCACTGTTAAGTCCGACTCAAAAGCAACAGGTTTAGCATACTACCTAGTTTATTAATTCTTTAAAAACAAAAATACAAAACAAGATTTCCTAATAGGGACACAATAGAAATGGCTACATGTCTGTTGACTGGATAAATAAATGCTGAACCCAGTAAAGAACGGGCAACTAGGTCCACGATGGCTTTGATCAGCCATGACTCATGTGTGGGACTGAGCCTGCCTCCTCTGAAGAATGTGACTGGGCATAAAGAAATGGGAACCTTAGGAGAGGGAAATACTCAGAGAAATGGGGCGGGGGGGGTAGGAAAGTGCAAGAAAGGAAAGGGTTTTGCATTTGCACCCAACAGTACTGCCCACGTCCCCGCGTGCTGAGCTGCGCTGTATGTCGTCATTGATCCTAATCCTTTAGGGTTGGGTTACTTTTTTTAATACATCTGACTTTGGGATGCACCTGACAATAAGATACCATCTTATAATTATGTAATTGGTGGTATTTGTTGATCCAATGTCTAAAATAGTCAGCTGGTAACACAAAGGTAAGCAGATCAAACCCCTGTTGGAGGAGAAGGTTGTGTCAGCGTGTTTCCAGAGCGCTGTACAGCCTTAGAATCCCCATGGAGTTCATGGCTCATGAGTTGGCATCACTTTGCTGGCAAAGGATTTGCTTTCGTTTGGGTTTGTGCACTTTTTAAAAAAGAGCATCTCTTTACGAAGACAGTGTCTTAGCCTCAGTGAAATCCCGCAGTAGCCCTGGGCCATATGTGCTGACCCAGTGTGGAGCCAGGCTGAAGAGCCTGCTCATCGCTGTCTCTAGGCATGTCAGTTCATCCTAGTAAGTAAACAAGTTCCCATTATCTCATGATTTCCAACAAAGCGGGGCATTCTCTTTTTCTGTTGCCTTCTCGGAGGGAGCTTTGATTTAAGATAATGTCCAAGCAGAGAAGCCTCATTCAGCAGTGTCATTTGACCTAGATTGTATGTTTTTATGGCCTAAGCCAATTAGTTGAAGTGACTGTGACCATTACACGGACCTGTGACATTCCTCAATAATATTGCATCAGTCAGCCTGGAACAGCGTCTGGCTTGTGTTTGTCATCTGGCTCTGATCATGTCTTCAATTCTGATATTGATATGATGTCTTGCTGTTCTATAAAATAATGACCTTTGAGTGCTTGAATTTAAACCTCTCCGAGTTCCTTTATTTCAGTAAGTTCTTGGCACTTGATGGAGCCATGTGCTTCATCTTGACTGTTCTGAATACTAATCTGGGATTTGGTGGGGAGGGAGGTTTGTTTTGTATTTATACTTTTAAATCTACTTTAAACATTAGGCTAGAAGTTAAATTTTATGAATGATGCTTCTGACGTGGTTTCTGGTGGATGGACAAATTACTCTGTTTTAATCTCTATTTGTTCTCATCTGTATGCGGAGGAGTCCTGGTGGTGTGGTCGTTCTGTGTTGGGCTGCTATCCGTCAGGTCAGCATTTCGAAACTACCAATGACTCCTCTGGAGAAAGACAGAGATTTCTACTCCCTTAAACTGTGACAGTCTCGGAAACTCACAGGGGCAATTCTATCGATTCTGTGGGGTTGCTTTGAGTAGGTATCCACTCAATGGCAATGAGTGCCTGCGGTGCCATCGACCTGTGCTGGAATGGGCTCAGGGTGCCAGACCCACAGGCTACAGGACCAACCTTCACCCCCAGCACTAGCATCTCTAGGTTTGGTGTCTCCCGTACCAGACTGTACAGAATCCTTAGTAATGTTTATTCATTGTAATAATAAATTGCTTAACGATAGTATTTCTTAGATTATATCCACGCTAATAACAAAGTAGTTTTGTAAATTCTTCCCATGTAAAATTACAGAATTAGTATCTATCATTTGTTGTTTTCTATTTTTCTTTCATTAATACTGCAATAACGTTATTACAAAAACATCGGCCACAATGAAAACAGCAGCGCATACTTCGAGCACCTGCGGACCAAACCACGTAATTCAATCATCTTGATCTCTGCGTCTGATGACAACCGTCCCGCATCAGCAAGTGGAAAAGAATGAATCCGCATCAAATTTCAGTCTTGTAGAGATTACAGCCCTGGTGGGGATTACGAAACTGGGCTTTTGGAAAATGCCTGTGGTGTTATCGCTAACTACGCTTTTATAAAAGAGTAAACTTCAGCGGACACACTAAGCAATCATTTTATAGACATTCCTTTTGGTACCACCCCCACTGACAACGTCATCCAGTGCTGTCCTCCCCCCCCCCCCTGTAGTGACCCCACTGATCCCTGCAGCCAAACTGGGCAAAGACTACTGCGGTCCATTGTTGCGCCAACTGCCAACACGACCCACCCTATGTGTCCACGGGGAGTTCTGCTCCATAGGGGTTTCAGTGGCCGGATTTTTGGAAGTGAATCGCCAAACCTGAATTCCAAGAAACCTCTAGGTAGATTCCAACTTCCAACCTGAAGGGTAGCCAATGAACATGTTAAGCATTTACCTGACGTAGGGACTCTGGGGTAAAACTAGACCTTATTAAACATGGCAATTACCCAAAAAAGGGCAATACCGTATCTCACAGATGGACAAGAGATAGCATCTATGTAATTCACCTTCAAATGTGTTCATCCCTGTGCTTTTTAAAACATGTTTTCACTTTCCAGGCCTGAGGAAAGCGCAAGTAGTTTGCACTTGCAAGCTCAAATCCATCGTGTAGTTATAAGAGCAGCATTCCCAGTCCTTCTAGCTTCTCTTTTCTGACCTTACTTCCTGAGTGGCCCCAGTTTCCTCTTTTGGCGCGTCCTTTATTGATGCTTCATTTTTACATAGCTTTCTCGTGTCCTTCAGGCCTTTCTGTTGACCTTCTCTGCCTTCCCTTGGCTGGTGCACCTGGCTTCCAGCCCCACCTTGTTCTCCTCGTTTCTTTCCGCAGAATGCTCTTCTCACGCCCGTGTGTGCATTTCCGCGTGTTCACATTTATTCTGAAAACCAGCAACTGTAAAATTTGCTTACCGTCTCCTGGTCAGGTTCATGATGACTTACCCATCTCTGAAAGTTCTCAGCCTAGACATTTTGAGCCCAGTTATTTTGAGGGTGATAGAACTAGGAATTTAACATGTGAATTTTGAAATGAAAATACTAACATGTCTGTAGGTTGTTTTTTTTTCACCCTATGCACGTTTGATGTGGTTGTTTCAGTGCCAGGTACCTCATAAGCCTTCCCCAAACGTGTGCTATTTAAATCTAACTTACATTCATCAAATGTTACCTTTAGATGGATGTGATTCTTCCAACAACCTCATGAAGTTAGGTAGGACATATAATATTATCCACTTCATAAGCATAAGGGAATCCGTGATGAAGAGGTATATGATCGGACGGAAGACTCCAGGCTTGTTTGCTTGCTAATTCTGGCCGAGCATCCAGGACAGCTAATTCAAATGCTAAGACCCGATAGCCATGCTGTTGTTCATGTGAGCCGCCATGGTCCTGCTCACTGTAGTCATTCCAGGGTGGACTTGGCTGCTCTGGAGCCGGGGGAGGGCTGTGGTGAGGGAGGGCCAACCAAGCAACACCATTTTTTCCTACTCCTCGGGTAAGCCAATAGTCCTAAAAAACAGGTATCAGGACCGTCTCTACAGAAATGTTAACGAGCAGCAACCTTAGAGGTTAACAGTTACTGAGTGTTTTTCATGGGCCAACCTCATTATCTCCATTTACATAAATAAGCCTATATAGTCCATACTAAAGGGCTACATAAAATATATGCCAAACAAACAAACAAAACCTCACTGAGTCGAATAGATGCCAACTCATGGTGACCATGCAGGACAGTGTAGATCTACCCCCCGTGGGTTTGGGAGTCTAACTCTTTCCTGGAGAGTAGAAAGCCTCATCTTTTTTCTGCGTTGCAGCTAGCGGTGTCGAACTGCTGACATTGAAATTAACAACCCAAGGCATAACTGAAACACCACCAGGGCGCTGACTGAATACATAATCTTGGTAAGACGTTACCCAAAATGTATTACAGAGAACTTCTGTACATCCTCATGATGGGGATGTACAGAAGTTCTCTGTAATACAAAAAAGAAGCAGTATCAGAGATAAAAAATCAAATCGAAAGTGAACTCACTAATCCAGTTAAGATTCTGTGTCTCTATTTTAGACCACAGGCCTGACTGATGAGCCAGTTTCCAAGTTAGTGACATTAGAGAACTAAAACATGTAAAGATTGCCTTCCTGTCCTCAGTCCTAACAGCCTTCTTTCCACAGAGAGGTAGTCTTTGTCCTCACGATGATGTAAAACTTTTCAGTGAGACCCTTCGTGTATGCTTGTGTTCACGGTCAACATATAACAGAATTACAATCAGAGGATGATTGGGTGGCACAAACTGGTAAGCTCTCAACCACTCACCAGAAAGTCAGCAATTCCAACCCATCTAGAGGTACCTTGGACAATCTGCTTCTGAAAGGTCCCAGTCTTTCAAAAACCTACAGAGTACAGTTCTATTCTGTATCAAACGCCGGGGAGGGGGGGGCACTGTGAGTGAGAATCGACTCAACACTAATTGCAAAAACCAGAAACAATGAGAAAAGAGAGGTGCCCTCATCCAGGTAGTAGAATAATCATGTCAGTTAAGGGGGACAGTTTTCCCATCGCCAAAATCAACCCCAACTAAAGAGAAGCAAGTCATTAAGATAATAGTAATTATTATAACTGATGTTTGAGAGAAAACGGCTTGGTTCTAAGTTTACTGAAAAGTTTCCCTTCATCGTTGAGTGATTCTCTTTTGCTCAGGCCTCCCAGGAGTACAAGCCTTTAATTTTAATTATATCTTGGCATTCTCATAAAGCAAGCAGCCTACTCGGGTAGTATTTATTACCTGTTAGAAGGCATACTTATGAATATGCTTCATAAGTTCCAACTGCAGTGAGCTGCAATGGGTCTTTTCAGAGACAGAAGGGGTGAGTTGGAGCACCCAGAGAAGAAAAGTTGCTCATTAAGGGGAGGTTTGTTATCCGGGAGCATATAATTACGGTGACGGCCCCAGCCTCTGTGACAGGCAACACTCCGGTAGCTGTTTGATTGCTGCGTGGTCAGGGATCAGCTCCTGCTACAAGATGTAGCCACATTAGTGTGTTGGTGAACAGGTTAGAAAGTAAATTACGGCAGCCTTTCTCGAGCACATTACTGTCGGTCTTCATTGTTTTGTTTTTACTGTACATCAGCAGGACTGTGGCTTCTGAGGACTCTGTGTGACAGGTTAGGCATTTTATCCTTTGAGTAAACACTCATCATGGTGTGAAGAAAGTGGGGCATTGGAGAATTTTTCCTAGTCTTTGAGAATTCCACTCTTCCTTTTTAGTTTGCTCCCAGGGCTCATCGGGGATACATATATTAAGCCCTTTAAATAGTTCATAATAAATCTTTGTCTCAGGCTGATTCTGACAGTTTTTTAAAGAGTCTTTTAAGAGCGAATCCTCAATCATTTGTTAATCCATGGGGTGATCTTCAGACTTCGGGAAAAAAATAACAGCCTGTGCTCTTGGGTAGTGCAAACACAATGTAGGATAAAAATACAGAAACAGGGAAAATCCCAAGAATATCACCTTACGGAGATTACATGTTCTGCATGTATCTAAATGATTCCTTTATTCTCTCCACCAAGCCAGAGAGAGAGTGAAAAATAATTGTCAAAATAGCAAGGATTTGTTCCTTAAAGATTTTGGTTTTAGACTTATATGCATCTCATTAAAAAAAATCAAGTCATCTAGAAAAAGAGTATTCTTTTTAAACTAATTTTCTTAGAGAAAAGATCATTGCTTCTTTGTCCTTGTTTCTCTCACACACACACACCACCCCTAGAAATACTTAACCACACTGTGATTGTACGCGCTTGGGAGAGGCATTCTACATTCAAAAGGATTTGTAGGTATTGGCTATTTGGGTTTACGGCACTCTGAAGAGCACAGATTTCAGTAGGAAGACTTGTCTAGGGTGACTTTACATATTTTAGTTTTAGCTTTAGAACTGAGCAACAAGCAAAAGCAATATTGTCTTCCACATAATTAGTAATAATCATTATGATACCTATACATGAAAAACAACTTAACCCCTCTCTACAAAAGAAAATAGTGCTTGCTCTCCATTGTTTATGTGCAGATGATGGACTATTGGGGTACACTTTAGATGTATTTCATTTTGCTTGTAGATGAAAAGGATTAAGGGGCACCCCGAAGAACGCAGGTCCAGCTTTAAGTAAAACACAGAGGCCCACATTTCAACAGGGGCATTTTCTCCATGTTTATGCCTTGCACCTTCCTGTCATCTCTAAAATGTCACTATCAAAAAATACTAAGACATTTACTAATGGCATGCAAATGGGGTTTGTTGTGGATAAATGCAATAATAAAATAGGGAAATGGGCAAAAGGATAGCCTATTGTTTCAGAGGCATTTGTTCTCATGTTAGGTCAAATAATCAAAGCCCTAGAGCAAGGGTAGCTAGCTATAAGTACCTGGAGTCCCTGCAGTCGAGAAGATGAACCACAAAACAATTAGGACAAATGCAGAGTAAGCACTTCCAGTTCCTAGGCAACAAGGCATCTATGGTCTCGGTTGTAAAAATACATATTTGGCATTGTGGAAGATACCATTTAGAGCCAAGGTAATGCTAAAGTACATCCGATAGCTCTATGGGAATGGCTATCACTATGGAAAGCAGGCAAAAAGGCAGTAATTAATATCAACAAACTGGCGTTGTCCCCAGTTTGAGAAGAGGCTGTTTCTACCCCATAGCCCCATTACCATTAGCAATAACCATCCTCTTTCCAAGTTGAAGAGGGTAATTCTACAGTAAGACTAATTGTAAAATATGTAAATTGACACATTAAAAAATGACTTTTTTTTTAGTCCTTACCACTTGGGAAGATCAGACATAGCCTAGAACCCAAAATACAAATGATCTAACATTGTGTTTGTATGCATTGAGCTTTGTAGAGTTTGTACATACATACATATATATATATATTTCTTTTTTTTAAACATTAGGGGCTCATACAACTCTTATCACAATCCATGCATATACATACATCAATTGTATAAAGCACATCCGTACATTCTTTGCCCTAATCACTCTCAAAGCATTTGCTCTCCACTTCAGCCCTTTGCATCAGGTCCTCTTTTCTTTCCCCCCCCCCTCCCCGTTCCCCCCTCCCTCATGAGCCCTTGATAATCCACAGATTGTTATTTTGTCATATCTTGCCCTATCCGGATTCTCCCTTCCCCTCCCCTTCTCTGCCCTCCATCTCCCAGGGAGGAGGTCACATGTGGATCCTTGTAATCTGTTCATATATATATTTCTTGACTAAGATAATAATACTAAATCTCTGTCAGGGCTACTTCTTGCAAAAGATTACGAGACTTTGTTTAGGTGTCAAGCTAGAGCAATGGTCATTGAAACTTACTGGAATCATAAAAGAAAAAGAAAGTCTGCTTAATTAAAGGTTTCAAAAATAGATAACCATTAGCAAAATAACAGATATAGATAATTATTGGTTTAGCTCCCATTTATGACGTCTCTAAATTACTGCAATGTATAAATAATGTTCTAAGAATATTCTCCAATAAATAACTCTCAGTTCTTTGCTAATGATGGATTTAACAGTTCTCATAACTAAAACATTTTGAGAAATAACTGCTTCAAGATGTGTTGGAATAAAGCCATAATAAAACCAGCAAATTCTTGCCACCAGTCAAAATGCCCCTATAGGAAGAAAATAACAAATTAGAAGATAATGATTTGGGAGATATTTGTGGAAATATGCCAACTCACAATCGCCCCTACTCTCGGAACACACATGTTCTCACAGGAAATAAAAATTAGCTCTCTTGCTAGACCCCATATCTGAGAAAATTTGAAAAAGCTTCATCACACCAACTTTCATCTGGATTCTTAATTATGATTGGTTATCTAACACTCTCCAGGTAGAAAGGGCTGGTCATTCTACATTCTTTCTGCCAGCCAAATACAAAATCTCCAAGTCAATCTTTTAAATTCCCTGTTCCTCATCTTTTTTAACCGTATGAGGGCAGTCATGCAGATCCTGTCCTCCATGCTTACCAGATGTAGCAACATACAAATTTGGGAAACCTCAATAAATTTTGAAAGCAATATTTGAGTCACACTTTCACTAAAATGTGATGTATCTGAAATTCAAATTGAACTGGGTGTCCAGGATTGTAAGTGGCAACCCTAATTAGTAAACACTCCTCCACAAGCCCAAGTTCTACTTCTTTAACCTCATTGTAACGACGATTCTCCCTTGGGTACCACTTTTCTCAAACCTTCTTCAGGAGAGGCCATTGCTCTGATACTCCTTTCTCTCCTAGTGTGCCAGGGTGCTAATCCTACTGCCAGTTACACACCATTTCCCCATCATCATTTCAAAACTTGCTCCTTCTTTACACACACACGCACACACAGGGAGCAAGTGCATCCTTTTTGGTTTCTCAGTGCCATTATCCGTCAAAACTCATGTCACTTGTGGACCTTCCACAGCGGGGACAGTTCATGCTCTCTGTGGTGGCTCATCAGGGAGAAAACGAAGCCCCAGATGAGAACGCCCCGGATAGGTAACTACTCAGCACATGGCTCCTCAACTGAACAAACTAAAACTCCGCCTCTGACTTGCCTGCAGCCAGTCACTGACCCAATCACTTCTTGAGTTTCAGCTAGGCTTCATCATTAAGATCCAAAACAATGAAACCATGAAAAGACACGGAAGAAAATTCTAAACTGGTGAGTATTCTTGGATCATAAAACGGACCCAGACTTTCGAAGGTTCAAGAGTAATGGAGGGACTCGATAAAAGGAAAAATTTAGACTACTCTATACAAAATTTTTTAAATGCGTCATTAGCCAGAGTAAAAGGCAAACAAATGGTAGAATATTTACAGGAAATATGTCAGTTAATATCCAGAGTATTACACATACCTATTTTGATTCAAAGGGATAAGAGAAACACAACTCAATTAAGAAATAGTCAAAGTACATAAATAAGTTCATTAAAAATGTGAAATATCCAGTAAATAGGCATTGAAGCATAATTCCACCTCACTGGAAATAAAAATGTAATTTAACAAATGTGCGATATTGTCACATGTTACTTATCAGAGACTTTCACATAAAGTAATTTTTCTTTATCAATGTCTGCTAATGTACTGTTTTTATCAAGTAAGACCACATAATGTAACCTGACAACATGAACACCATTGAACATTACAGATAGACATATGAATTCAGACAACACAACTTTTCTATAAATCAGCCTGCCTGTACATATTAAGTGCTTTAAAAAGCAGTACATGCCTTTTGGCCTACTACTACCCTCTCTAAAACGCTGTCCTAAAAAATAATAAGAAATCAGAGGAAAATTAATTTCAGTGAATTTATCACCAGGCAATGAAAAATTAAAAACCACTGAAAATAGGGTTCTCAAAAGTAAAGTAATAACGTGAGCAATTGTGATGACTGAGCCTTTCTTTTTTTAAAAAAAAATTTTAAAAAGCAAGACACTTATTTGCAACCAAAGTCCCTAATGCCCCAACAACCAATCAGTCTGTAGAATAAATAAATTAACACAGAGATATTACCATAGAGTGCTCCACAGGTGTTTAGTTTAGCAATGTGGGAGAGACAGGCATGATACCAATTCTAACATATATATAAATATAGATAAATAGCAAATGTGACAGCAAAGGTGATCAGTATTAATAGAGATTAAAGCTGGGTCATAAAATTACTGGAGATATTTTCTTATTTTCTATTAAATAAATATACACATGGAAAGTTATGTCTAACTACAGGAAGATCAACTAAAACAAAACCAGTATATAATATTCTCACCAATGCCTCTCTGAACAAAGCCCCCTCATTGGCTATCTCTCCCATGTCACCCCCCATCCTCGTTGCCTTCCCTACCCCTTAGCCTGTCATGCAGTCCGTTTACTCGCCTGCATCTGGTCTCCTTGGAATCCCTAACAATGGCCTTACACTCTCTTTGTGCTGGCTCCCATTCCTGGATAGTCCCACTGGCCCGGTGGCACGTGTACAAATGGCTACGCCATTTTCAGTGGGAAGACTAGAAACTTAATGCACCTGCTCCTCACTAGCGACACCTTTAGGACCTAGCATTTCACAGCCATAGTGCAAAACCTATCTGCCAGTTTTGCAAATTAACCACTGTCTGGCAGTAATGAATGAATACCATGGTGCGACAAGAGTGAATGCCGGAGGTGATGGTTCGGGTTATTTGTCAACCTGATGGGGCCACGATTCTCGGCGGGTTGGCAGTTATCTGACGATGTAATTTGGCAGTCGTTGGATGATGAAGTCACCACCCTCCATTTTCACGTAACGCCGGTTTTCACATAAGGACATGGTCTTTGGAACCTAGCCTCACTGGTAAGCGTGTAGAGAATGGACTCCCAAATGTAAACCGTGTGAGCTTTAGCTCCAGTGCGATTCATTACTACTGTTCTACTCACCATTCAGCGTGGCTGCTTCATCACTTTTCTCTCAAAGTCCTTTCTTCCCACTCCCTATGCCGCAGCCAATGAAGTTTCCTTTATGGAGGATTCTTTTATTCAACACCAATCTTATCACCCATCCTCCTCTGCTTTCTCTAGTCTCACTTGCTTTCCTTCGCCTCATGTCTCCGTCCACCCCCAAAGCTCACTTTTCTTTCTCCGTGGGGATTAAATATCCCTTAGACTATAACTTCCACAGTGACCTTCTATCTTCCCAGATAGAACTCCAACCTCTAACTTCTCAATCAATAAACATACTTAGTAGGTCTATTTCTTTTACCCAAGCTCGCCAAAGGGAAGCATATGACATACCACCGTGTAGGCTCGTGTAGAAGTCGAGTTTTTCAGCACATTTCGTATGCAGTTTTAGGTGCCTCAGCTGATATTCAAGGTGACTTACACTCGAGTACATACGGTACTTCCTCACTCCCCATTTTCTATTGAAATGGCTGGCTCTCACGAGAAAGCGCCAAATAATGGACCATTCCAGTGAGCCTTCCCAACTAGGAGGCACTAGACATGAACGTTCCATTAGCTCCTCCCCTAAGTTCCCATAGGGATCCCTGGTGGGATCGTAGGCAGGCTACAGGTTGGGCTGTGTGAAACGACTAGCTACTCCCATAAGGAGTTAAAGTGTCATGAACCCAGGGAGGGGGTGGAGGGCGTCTACTTGGTCCGAAAGAGTCATACTATGACTTGGAATCAACTCAACGGCAGTGAGTTTGGTTTAATAAAGACAAATCTTTTTTTTTTTAATTTGGAATAAGAGTTCAATAGTAACATCTTAGAATGTCGTTGTCACTAGAATATATGCTAGCTATCCTAATAGTGTGGGGGTTATTTTTGGTTTTTTAGTTTTCTTTATTGTTGTTGTTTTGGGAAAGCCACTTAACCACGTGGTGACAAAGTGGCACTGTGAATTGTGAGCATGGAGGTGAGTGTGCTAGTTTATCCAGGGATATCCACACGAGCCGCCATCTCATCAGTGCGGTCTCAGAACACCTCTCCAAACTGTGTCACTTCCCACTCTGTAACCCCTTATCTGCATTGCTCGTCTTCCTGCACTAATCTCTGCCTGAAATTAACTGTTCTTTCTTTGTGGCCACTCCCTCAAGATGGAAGCACTTTTTAGTCCCAGACCATGATAAACACTCAATAAGCATTTAATTTAAATAATGGAATCACCAATAGCTGAGACAGTTTAACAACCTTTTGCGTGTGCTTACACACACTGTTTAAAATACCAAGATTGCCTCTGAGGGTCCTGTTCTGGGCTGGTGCATGAAGTCCCAGGGACAGGCAGAAGATTGGCTTTTACAGAATTAAAAGACGCACTCTCAACCCACACGTCTGCCTCAGAGAGTGATGCTTTGCAGCTCAGTGGTTTGAATCACGACCTGATCTTTCACCCAGAGCTGCATAGCTGTTTCTCATTACATGGTATTGTTTTAGTTAGTTATGTAGCTTTAGCGCTCAGAGAAGCCAGCATGCATGTGTGTATGTTCACCTCTATCTCTGTAGCCAGACTCCTCTATATAACTCCGTTTTGAAATATTGTATGTCGACAACATCTGTGTCTGACATGGAGATTTGACCAGAATGCTGAGAAAATAAATATGGCCGTTCAAGTCAATACTGGCAACCAGTTACTGCCCCATAGATAGGCTGCCTGGAAGATTCTTGTATATAAAATAGTATATTAAAGTAAACTTACAAAAGCAAAGAGCAATCATTGCAACCATAATTTTTTCTTCCTCTTTGGGATTCTAATTTTAAAAGCATTAAAGAAGACAGCTGTTCATGCTGTGATATGCGCTAAACAGCCTGAAGGATGGAAAAAAATATATTTGTAGCTCATAATAACTATTGACCTTTCTGATATACAATGTTCTCTGTGTTAGCTATTCAGTTCCATCAACAGTGAAGATTGAACATGACTTTTTAATAGAAAACATGGGGTGTCGCGCTGCCTTCACAAAGGTGTTTATGTATTGTTATTTTGTATCGTACTACAAAGACAAAGTCTTGATGCCCTTTGTCTGACATCATGTTTGTCGTTAGACAGAAAAAAAAACAAAGGGAAGGAAAGGGAGGAATAAAAGAAACAGAACGGGGTGAGAGCCCCGGCATTATTGAGTATGTTTTATCTGAGGAATTGGCTCGTAACCACTTTATAGTCGTGATAAAAGCGTAGCCACACTCGATCCCATGCGCAATATTGGAAACGGAATCCCAGCAGCATCCCAGGAGGACACGCTGTATTTTTCTCCCAGAATAGATCCCTCAAGTGGCTGCATTTATAGGGGGTTTCCAATAAGATTTAAAACACTCGCTTGCAGTATTCATGTGACATGTTCTCCGGAGCGCACAGCCAGCTGCATAATGGGTCACATTGGATGTCATGTACTCTCAAGGGCTAGCTTTACAATACCCACATTTTCCCCTTGAACTTTCCTGTTGCTGAGTAGTTGTGTGTAGAAACACCCACTGGTAGCAGCTTGACTCTGACGCTGTGTGTATTTCCCGAGTGGTATCATCCAAACACCAACTACAGAGCAGCAGGCAGCTGTCGAACAGCCTCCTCTCCCTCAGGGGACAGCCTCGCCGGCAGTCACCCCTACCAGGCACAGGAATGCCCCAAAGGCAGCCTGTGCATTCTGATTCTCACCAGGAAGACGGGACATTGCCAGGCAGTCTATGCCGCCAGGTGGCATGGGTGGAAGGATTTTTCCCCCTCTCTCTTTTGGGGGACCGATCATGTCTCCTGTTGCTTTGAAGGAAGTTTATTACATCATTATTGAACCGCAATTATTTTCACTGTTCTGCTCTGAGTTTTGGTTAATGATTCACAAGTTCCTAAACAAGCCTTGGTAGGGGGCAGGAATCAGTCCTAATGAGACTTAAATCAATCGGGCTTAATTTAAGTACTGGCTGTAAGAAGGTGGATTTCTGAGCCAGAGTGTCCTAGCTGGAACTCCATTGTCTGCAAGGGGTGGTAGAGCTTGGGACCGAAGACAGGGAGCGTTCCTGTCTTGTCACCGTGGCTTCGGATGCATTCTCACGTGCTAAAGGCATCGCTCCCTTCTAAGTTGTCCTGGCACATGGTAGGGGACAGACCAACGCTATCCAAATCAACACGTCTCAAAAGATAGCGCGCAACGCATTCTCTAATATTGGGCCGGGGGGTGGGGGTGGGGGAATCAAGCCAATCCTTTTCTTTAAATTACCAAACCCACTGGCTCTCAGAACAACACTGTGCAGAAAACAGTCCCTGGGAGAGGGTGCAACAATCCCCTGCCCTCACGAAGACATCTTAGGCCAAGAGATTGTTTGGCATCGGCAGGTGATAAGGAGAGACGTGAACACAATCTTAAAAGTAATCATCTGAATGCCACGGCGTATCAACGTTCATAACTGAGAGCCTGCTTACAGAAACCCAAATTAATCCTAGGCACTTGGGCTGGCTAGAGAGGTTGGGGGAAAAGAAGCATGGAATAGATACAACCAAAGATTAGACATAATCCCTGCCTTTCAAGATCTCATGATCTCCTAGATGGAACTGTTGAAAGCTCCTTTTGAAAACTGTGGATTTAAAAGAAATCAATTAAGAACATACCTTTGAAAACAGAGGACGTACTTATAAAGATCCACTTGGCGGGTCATTTTCTGTCCACCTCCAGATCCAACCAGGTGTTAGCATGCTAGTGCTACTCATGTATATGCCTGTTACATGTCAACAGAGCTACAAACTTTCCAAAAAGAGGTTCTACATGGATGTAATACCAATCAACTATTGTATAATAAGTGTCCTCAAATCTTGGTAGCTCAATCAAAAGAAAGCATCGATTATTCCATGTTGTTTCTGTGGGTTAAGAATCCCAAAACAGCTTGTCTGAGTCTCAGTTCAGGGTTTCTCATGAGGCCATAGACAAAATGTCAGCCACAGGCTTCGACACCTCACCCCTGGACTTTTTTCCACTGGACTGCTTGAGTTTCCTCCCAACATGGCACTTACTGATTGCCAGAATAAATGATCCAAGAGAAGAAGCCACCATTCATTTTATGACCTAGTCATACTCCATGCCCCACACTATATTCTATTTTTTAGAAATGAATCACTTAAGTCTAGCCCATACTCAAGAGGAAATGGATTAAGCGTTCCTTGTTCCACAGAGTTTTCAAGAATCTATGGGCACAATTTTAAAGTCCCACCAATGTCATTGTGGGTAAACATAAAATCCACTGGGACAGTTTCTGTGAGAAAGGGTTTATTTTTCCTGTGCTTGAAAAGGTTACAGCCAGGAAGACAAGATATGAAAACAGATGCCAACTACCCTCAAGTACTACCTTAATGCAAGAATACTTTGTTCTATTAAACTGACATCCCATGATGCTCACCTTCCCAACACGATTGCTAAAGACAAAGCGGGTACATAAGCAAATGTGGTGAAGAACCTGATGGTGCCCTGCTCTCAAAAGATGTAGCATCTGGGGTCTTAAAGGCTTGATGGTAAACAAGCAGCCATCTAGCTGAGAAGCAATAAAGCCCACATGGAAGAAGCACACCAGCCTGTGTGATCACGAGGTGTCAAAAGGGATCAGGCATCATCAGAACAAAAAATTCGTATTGTAGAGAATGAGGGGGGGTGCACAGTGGAGACCCAAAGCCCATTTGTAGGCAATTGGACATCCCCTTAGGGAAAGTTCTCGGGTAGGAGACGAGCCAGTCAGGGTGCAGTGTAGCAACGATGAAACATACAACTTCTCCCTAGTTCCTAAATGCTTCCTCCTCCCCCACTATCATGATCCCAAATCTACCTTAAAAATCTGGCTACATCAGAGGATGTGCACTGGTACAGATAGGAACTGGAAACACAGGGAATCCAGGGTGGATGATCCCCTCAGGACCAGTGGTGTGAGTGGCGATACTGGGAGGGTGGAGGGTGGGTGAGGTGCAAAGGGGGAACCAAATTATAAGGATCTACATATAACCTCCTCCCTGGGGGATGGACAACAGAAAAGTGGGTGAAGGGTGATGTTGGAAAGTGCAAGATATGACAAAATAATAATTTATAAATGATCAAGGGCTCATGAGGGAGGGGGGAGCAGGGAGAGGGAAAAGTGAGGGGGTGATAGCAGGGGCTTAAGTGGAGAGCAAATGTTTTGAGAATGATGAGGGCAATGAATCTACAAATGTGCTTTACAAAATTGATGTCTGTATGGACTGTGATAAGAGTTGTATGAGCCCCTAATAAAATGATTTTAAAAAAAGAAAATAGATGCCAATGAATATTAGTTAATGATGGTTACAAGAATTCATTACTCCCCTAATAAAACAATTAAAACTAATAATAAAAATTGTTTTTTTTAAAAGAATTCATTACTGAGGAAAGAGTATGTGTGGTGAAAGTTGTGCTCTCAGCACAAGGAACCAGGTTAGATGCTGCCAGGAATCCAAGTTGGACCCCTCTCAGATCCCGCTGCCCTCAAAGATCTAGTAGAACAGATGAAGCAAGTGCCTACATAACTGTAAGCCCCGTGTCTCATGACTTTTGGAGTCAGGCATGTGTCATATTCTGTCTCTGTGGTTGACTTCCAGGGAGACTGAGTCAATGTGACTCAGTCTGTCTGGGCTCCGTTATGCTGCAACCCACAGTGAGCGTGGACTCCTCTGAGTGGGGCCATTCTACCCCATCCTGTCCTGGTTCCCAGCCCACCCATGAGTGGAGCGGCCATCCTCAAAAACGCTGGTGTCAGAGGGAAAGAAATCACAGCACATTGAGACTGGCCCTTAAAATGTGACTACAAGTCACATGTGACTGCACTTTTCATTGCCCAAACTACCTCATGCCTCACTTCCCAAAGGCCAGAAGAGGTGCATCTTCACGTGCAGAAGGAACACTTTTACAAGGAGAGAAGCAGTTTGCCAACTTTCAGCGTACACACCCTCATCCCAGTTTCCTAAAACATCATCCATATCCAACAAGGGTCACAGGATATGCCACCGAAACCATTTGGCTGTTTTTCAGCGACTTATCTTTTTACCAAGCTACTGCAAGAGTGAATTCCTTTCTCCCCCCTTGTCTTGTGGAAGGCCTGCTTTGGACTTCCGTTGACGTTGGCGTACAAATCATCTGAAAGGAAGGACTGCTTTCCGTCGTGACGTGAGAAAGGCCCTTTTAAAGTGCACATCTTAACAGCTCCCCCCCACCCCGATTTCTCTTCACCTTTAAAAGGAAATATATTTTGCTCATTACTGTGGGAGTAACATTTCCTCAAACGTTTTTCTTCTTCTTCCTCACCCATCAGGATTTGGTGGCAGTTGGAAGATTTCGAAATTAGAACTATATCCTGAAAACATTGGCAGTGCACAAAAACGAAAGGCGTTCTTTATGTTTTAGCCTAAGATCCTTGCAGAAACCCTGGAATGATGACTCGAAACCGGCCCTACATGGGCCATGCTCACCTTCTCCCCCACCCCCACCCCCACCCCCACCTACACAATAAGGAAAGTAACAAGGAGCGCACCAGTTGAGGAAGCATGAACAGATGTGAAGCAACACCGATAGGATTTCACACTAGAGTAGTATTTGCCAACATAAAAATTATTACAACTTTTGCTGCAAATTGTTCTGTAAATTTTACAAAATATGCAAAACCTGACATTTCAAGGGCTGAGATCCCTTAGATTTATTCAAACGCATGGCCCTTGAGATTTCACATAAGAAAGCAAATTTCTTTATTTAGCTGCTCGTTGTGTGGGGTTTCTCTCGTGTGCATTTGACATTCATCTCCTTGTCTGTAATGCATGGGTCAAAATGGTGCATACCTGGGCTTTGACCACTTCATCCAGCTTTGCCTATGGATTTCTCCTGAGTCGTGAGCAACAGCTATAACTTCTGTCAACCTCAAATTTCGTATCAGAGCAGGCAACAGCCCTGGTCTGTCTCAAGAACTTGACAGAAATGTATTTTGCACATAGAAGAAATCACTCTATAAAAATGTCCTTATCAATGCGAAAGAGGGGGGTTGAAATGGAGACCCAAAGCCCATCTATAGAAAATTGGATCTCTCTCCAGAAGGGTTACAAGAAAGGGATGATTCAACCCGGGTGCAGTATAGCACCGACGGAACACACAGCATTCCTCGAGTCCCTGAATTGCTTCCTGCCCCCCCCCCCACCATGACCCAGTTCTACCTTACAAATCTGGCTAGACCCGAGAGCATACATTGGTACAGATAAGAGCTCTTGATGCATGGAATTCGGGACAGATAAACCCTTCAGGAACGGTAGTGGGAGTAGTGATAGCATGAGGGTAGGGGGATAGCTGGGGAGGGGGAAGGGGGAGAAAGGGAGAACTCATCACAAGGTTGGCTATATAGCCCCCCCCCACCACCAAAGGGGGTGAATGGGCCAATGGACAATGTAAGATACGAAATAATAACGGCAATATAATTGTTCAAAGATTGACGAGGGTGAGAGAGGGAGGGGAATAGAGAGGAGCTAATGCCAAGGGCTCAAGTAGAAAGAAAATGTTTTGGAAATGATGATGGCAACGTATGTACAAATGTGCTGAATGCAGCTGATGTATGGAATGTTATAGGAGATGTAAGAGCCCCCAATAATATGATTAAAAAGCCAAAAATATATCATTGATCCCAGTGGTTACAGTCATTGTAGGGCACCAATCCTAAGAGCCTTTTCTTATTACTTGTGGCTTCTGTGCGCATGTATGCACTTGCTAGCACATACCACCCCCACCCCCTCTTCTCTGGCCTGTGCCCCAGGCAGGGTGCACATCACCAATGACCGTGGGATCATCCCCACTGAATACTAAATGCAGTGCTGTCTAGTTGTGACCCATTCAGAGTGACCCTTGAGGACATGGTAGAACTGTCCGTTTCTGAGACTGTCAGTCACTTGATGGGACTAGCAAGCCTCATCTTCTTCCCTTGGAGCAGCCAGTGGTTTCAAACTGCTGACCTCTCGGTGAGCATCCCAAAGCACAACCCACTGCACCACCAGGGCTCCTGCTCCTACCAGGAACGTCAAAGTTGCCCTTCTTACCTGAGAGAGTTAGAAAGGCTGCCTTACGCAGCTGCTGCTCTCACCTGTCACGTGCAGAGGATACGTCTTTGTACAAGAAGGACGCCATTGTCAGAGGTAGCGTGAACGGAGTAGTGCATTCGCTAGGAAGCATGGTCGCAGAGCGCGTGCTGCGAAGGAGCTTGTCACCAGGCCCTTCACAAGGGGCAGTGTGGAATGGTGCTTCTGCCCCATGCCTCAGAGCTAGGAAGTCGCCTAGGATGAAGGTCGAAACCTTCATCAGAGAGCAAGCTCTCTACTAGCTTTCCCCCTTCTCCTTCTCCCCACCTCCCCCACCTTCGTGCTCTTGAGGACACTGAAGCTGGAGGACAGTTTAGACTTGGGATCTCAGCGTCAACGGGGCCAAGCCCAGCCTTCACATCGCTCTGCCACCAGGCGTCCCGGGTTTAATTAACGCTGCCCTGTATGTTTAGGCAGATACTGCTGTAATGCGTGGGGAGATGCTGTACTTACTGCCTCCGTCAAGACAGAACGCACCACTTGCTCTCCACAGCACACGCAGGCTCGTGTCGTACATTTCTTCGCCCAGCGGGAAGCACCCATGCTGTGGTCTCTAATATGCACTGAAAGTGTTTCCCTGTACAGCCCCATGTTCTCAAAACAATAATAATTTCTAACGACGCCTGAATTCCCCTCACAGCTAGTCTACGGAGTCCCTTTATTCCTGGGTCAGGGTATCCAAGACCCCAGCCCTAAAACCGTATTTTACTTCCCCGTGAAGTTTCATTTTTCCTCAGCGATTGCCAACACGATCTTGCTGCACAGAGCTGAATTTCGAAGGCTGAGTTTGCGGTGCGGGCTCTGATGACTTCCCGCTAGTTCAGGTCTCTGAGGACCGGTGCCAATAAACGTGAAAGGGACAACAGCAGATTGGCATACTTTTCCATTTCCACTAGGATGAAAAAACCGCTATAAATTAGGTCTAACCTTAAATGTATAATCTGTCCTTGAGAGGGGGGAGGGGAGGAGGGGGCTATGGCATCTTCAGGCTCCTGGCTTCCCTTACGAGAAAAAACTGGTTCTCAGGGTCTCTGATCTTGTGTTTTAGTAAAATAGGACTGCACGGCTGACTGACAGTTCTGATCTAAAGCATTTACGTTTAAGTTTTGATCTCTCTGCTTTTGATTAAAACTAATGAGCTCATTTAATTCAAAATGGGAATCTCTGATAAGAGAAATAAGGTTGATGTGATTGGATTAGAGGGGCAAATTAAACTCTTAGAGCAGAAGTTTGTGCTTATGTAGTGTATTAAAAAGCTGTTGGCGTATTATGGCGTGTTAGATGATGAGAAAAATTTCATAGTAATTCATATTTAATCAGAAGAAATGAAAGTACTAAATATAACATGGCTCTGCTTTTCCCTCGAGTGATAAAAAGCTGTACATTTAAAATGACATCAGATCCATGCTCTCTAAAACAAAGAGAGAGCGAGAAGAAAGAATGAGAAACCTTAAGAGAAATGTAAAGAAGGGACAGTAGTCAGTGGTGGGGGCTTTGGCCCAAGATTAGAACTCCCAACCAGAGTGGAAAATAGATCCCTACTAAGAAAGGATAGCAGTGCTTTGGAGATTTCTTTCTCTGGGGTACATTTCATCATTTCAATTTTAAAAGCTCATTTGGTCTGTTGGCGGCCTGTGGTAAGTAGTTTCACATGTATGGTTCTTAAAGCTCACCTTTACAAGTACAAGGGGCTGTCAAAAAGTTCATGGGAAAACGAAACTAAAGATAATGGAATTTTCCTATGAATTTTGTGAAGCCTCCCTGGCATTTCTTTGCTTTTTCCAAGGAGACTAATGCCTATGTACAGTTGCTTAAAAGAAACCTTATGTGCATTGGATTTTTTTTTTTGCTTGCTTGCATATCAGAAAGACTCTAAAGTACTATTTTTATAAGAGTCAAGTCAGGGGTGTGTCTTAGTCTGAAAAATTCCATAATGAATTCATCTGCAGGAAAAGGTTTACATTTATTAAAATACCTCAAAACCTTGTAAAGAAAACAGATCGACACTGCATCTTATCTACATCATCATGC
This sequence comes from Tenrec ecaudatus, assembly GCF_050624435.1. Taxonomy (NCBI): domain Eukaryota; kingdom Metazoa; phylum Chordata; class Mammalia; order Afrosoricida; family Tenrecidae; genus Tenrec; species Tenrec ecaudatus. The sequence goes on along the minus strand of NC_134543.1, from coordinate 71,985,562 downwards.
TTTTACGCCACAAAGATGAATCTACAAATAAGGTGGAAAATACATTGCTCACCTACCACGTAATATTTCCTAGGTAAAAAAATTAATTTTACATTGCCTAAACTATGTAAAATGAAAAGAGGATCATGTTGAAAAGAGGGAACTCTTATTTTCTCATCTCAAAAGCAGAGGAGTGAGGAGAGACAGCCTCCTTTCTGGGCAGGAGATGGGAGAAAGCTGCTGGCAGGAACAGATCCGGGGGTACAGTGTCTGTTCCCCTAGGTGCCCGCAACTATCCGCATGCCTCTGTGGGAGGCCATTGACAGGACTCCTTGTCTTTTTTTTTTTTAAGTGTCTTCTTTGCCACATGAATAAAACCAATCCGAGAAAGCAGGAGACACACTGGTGAGGATGGGGTCCCATCAAGATAATTTTGGGTTTCTTGGCACTCCCGGTAGCTGTAGGGGTTCAACAAGGGACACTCGGAAAGAGTGAAGGGCAAATCATCCTCCCCACCTAGCCAGAGCCTGCCCAATAGCTGGGCCCTCAGGTGCCTGGCCCTCCTTTTTCACACCTGTCCTCTGGCCTGGGCCCAGCCACCAGCGGGGCTGCCATTCGGGTCACTTAGGGAGCCGCTGGAAACGTACAGCGCCTGCACAGCTCTTGTGAGAGCCGAGAACTGGGTGACTTTGGATCCACCCATTTCTCTCGTTTATTTTTTTACCCAGTGAACGTTTTCTAAATGAGGTCCCGCGATGGCCACTCTTTGCACCCATCCGTCACTGATTGCTATTGAACTCAAGGACCGCCCTGAGCAGACGGTACTCACGTGTTTTGCGTGTTTTGTGTTCCTCAGTGGAATCCACCAGCCCCAGCCTGCTCGCGGCGGACAACAGCCTGGAGCGCTCCTTTTTCATCCGGATGAAATCCACTCTGACCAAGCGTGGCGTGCACATCAAATCCTCGGGGTATAAGGTAAGCTGGCTCCCGGGATCCCGTGAACAGCCCCGGGGGTTGGTCATTACCTGTCTGGCCTTCTCCCAGGAAGGACTTGCCTAGTACCCGTCTGCCTGGCCGCAGGTCACTGAGCGCTCCATTCTAGGGTCCTTTCTTTTAAAAACACTTTATTAAGGAATCTTCAAGTGCTCCGGAGCATCGTAGAAGTTCTCTTGGATGAGCCCACCGCTGTCAAGTTGATTCCAACCCAGAACAACTTCATCTAGGGCCTCCGGGGCTGTAACGCTCCACGGGAGCAGATAACCCCACTTTCAACTTCCATGAAGACAGGCCCTAATGCTCCTTAAAATGATTCCTACTTAAGAGGATGCTCCTTCCCCTTTCAGTTGGCACTGACTCTTTACAGGAAGACTGCCCATTTTTGTATCTTCTTTGCCCCTAAAGTTCATACATGTAAGACACATCAGGTTGGATGTCAAGAAACCTAAATTGTGATAGTAATGTTATCAATCATGCCCTTCTATCTTAGCATACACAGAACACTCAACATTCAGTTGAAAGATAAACGGCAAAGCCTGGCATCATAATCTACATCATTATCATTTAAGGTTAAGGATATAAATGCCTTCTAATCTCGGGAAGCTCCAACATTTCAGTTACTATGGCAACGTAAATTAAGACCTATGAAATGTATGAAATGCCTTTGGCAACTTGAATCTTATCAATTTTACAACACGCATACCGGTCTCTCAAACAATATTTATTAGATGTGGGAGAAAACCCGAAATAGAATCTGCCGTAGCAGTGGCAGCCTGACCTTTCCCAATTTCAGAGTTTAGAACTTCTGTTGTTGCAGTGCGGTAGGGTGGCCAGAGTGTTGTCAGGACTGAACTCCTGCCCTCGGAGTCTGAAAGTCAGAGTCAGGCACTCTCTTTGACATAAATTCTTCAAAAAAGGAAAAAAGGAGGTGGGAAGTGGTCCTTCCACACACGCCCTGTACTGAACTGTCCTACAGTCTGAAAGGTACAGATGGGCGTCTGTAACCTTTAGCAGGGCATCGCATGGGAAAGGCCGGGGACAGCCACCCCAGCCTTGTTTTCCCCCCGGGGAGGCTTGTCCCAAAGGGAACCCAAACAGACCCTGTCCTTAGGACCATTTAGAATTTCCTGCACCCCACCCCGCTGCTGCCCTGAACACTGCACATGAATCCGTCATGAATCGTGCACAACAGCTGTTCATTGTGTTAACAATTGTACAAATTAGCAACTTTGGAGTTGTGTAAGCGGACGGTTGCTGAGCCTTAGTTCGTCACTGTTCTTAGTGTTTTTTCCTGGTAACTACAGGGCTTGTTCCAGGAGGGAAGGAACGTGGAAGAGGTAAGCTGTCATTTGAGCAGTATTTCCTGTAACGCAGTGTTTATCTTCACAGTGCAAACCAATGACAGTAGCGCTCCAATACTGGGAGCGTGGGATGTGGAGGGAGAAGAAGTTAGGGTGGGGAAATAAGAGTCCAGGTGACTTGGGTTCTTTTGTGTGATTGCTTGTTTGTACCACATGACCATCTCAGGCACGCTGTCGCCTAGACACACTCAGCACAGGATGAGATCCAGGAGCCGGTGGCAGGGTTTTGTTCTGTTGTGCATGGGATCGATCGCTTTGAGTCAGAGCCCACTCTATCGCACCTACCAACCACAGTCTCAATACTGAGGACACATCGGTCCACCATGCCCTCATTGACACGGAGTTGCTAAGTTCCTGCTGTGTGCCTTGAACAATAGCCAGTCCCTGCTTTCATGGCGCTTATTCTAGCAATCCAGACGGACAAAAGCACACCAAGAAGGTAGCCTGAGAAAGTAATGGTAACAAAACTAACAACTAACATTTCTGAGCATCGGCGTATGCTGGACATGATGGTTTATATGCCTCAGTCCTCACAGCAATGCCAGGAGAAGACATTATTAATAGTTTTTAAATCTGTGAAATGGAAACAAGGCCTAGAGAGATTAATTGGCATGTCCGGCATCCTCTATTGAAGGGTTCTCGCTGGAATTTGAACTCAGGGAATCTGGTTCCACGCTGCATGTTGAATCACCAGGTCACACTACCGTGCAGACAGTGAAGCAGAGTAATGTGAGAGGGAGTGGCTGATGGGGGTCAGGGAAGACTTCCCCAAGTGTTGATGTGGATCAGAGGAACCCCCTAGTCTCCCAATACAAAGTCCTCAAAGAAGAGTAGTTTGGGGGCTACCTTGCTAGGTAAAGGTCTTGGAGAAATCAAATATTAAAATGTGTAAGTTTGGGCATCCAGGATTGAAAAAGATTTCAGAAGCTGTTCCAGATGCCACCAAATCACATGATGTTGAAGTAGATTACTCTCACCTGACATCTATCCAGCAGTAAGTCTTTCTGAAGATACTGAGATGCTACCCAAAACTTGACCCCACTACCTGGAAGAGCCGAGAGGCAGGCCTAGCCACCCGCCATGCCCTCAATAAGCTGAATCCTCCACCAGAGACCTCCTCTTCCCCCGCCCAGTGAACTTCCCTCATTCATTGGCCTTGTGTGAAAATTAGTGGCAGAGTGACAAGACACAGCTGAATAACATCCCTCTTCTCAGTAAGTAAATCTAACAGCTTATAAAACTCTCAAATAAAACTGGAAATCACCCCACCACCACACAATAAACACAAATAAAAAGAAAAACCGATGAACAATGCCTCTCTACTCCCAATAATCCCCCCCTCCCCCACCACCACCCCTAATTTATTACCACTGCATGCTTGTTTCTTTTCCCTTAGGTCGAGGTCCAAGCTGTTTAAGCCTTGCCCAGGGCAGGTCACTCTATCATCTTTCCATGGTCCCCACTAGCCTGCACGTGGAGCTGTCCAACATTCCCCATCACTTTGCGCACCGCCATTTTTTACGGCTGCCGTTGTCCCTGACAAGAACCTCTCCTTGGAAATGGACCTGGGCAGGACTGCACCCCACTTTAGACTGATTTAATGCACCCGCCATCTCAAAATGTCATCTGTTGCAGGCAGCATCCAGACTCAACATTCGATTATGCTCTCCCATTTTGCACCTGGTAAAACCGAGTCCTTCATCATTTAAATATCACGTTCACCTAGCTCTTAAATGTTCAGTCCTGGCAGGTAGGCTCTGGAGTTTGCCCTCTTAATCATTTTGTCACTGAAATGAATAAACTCAAATCAAGATGGAGGGTGAGCTGAATCTCAGCCTATAGAAACTGAAAAGACAAGAAATGAAAACCTCTTCGCTGATTAAAGCCTTCCGTGTTGGCCCTGCATAAGCCCACGGGCACCAGAGTATCCGTGCTCGTTATACCAGTGCCCCCAAGGGGTTGACAGAGCGCTACCTTCCTTTCCGGGGATTAGCATGCCAGGTCTGGAACCCCATAACCACAAGCTCTAGGCAAAGAGGTGCCAGTCTGGGTCGGCCAAGCCAAGTGTAGAGTCGGACGTACACTGCTGTTGCTTGCTGTGCTATGCCCACCCCGCAGGCCCTTGCCCTCTCTCCAGGGAAGTTCCCAGCTCTCAGCCCCTAATCCCTGGTCTCTGTCCTCCTCTGCTGGGAAATCCAGAGTGGCTTGTTATCTGGGCCAGACACTTTTTATGCCTCAGGGGCTTCCCTGTGGCTGAGGTCTCCTCCTTGGACACATATCTTAGTGTAACACAGCTGTCATTTCAGTCGCATGCCAACAATCATCTCTTCTTGATGAGGCCTCTGTCAGGGGGAACTTGCTAGGTGTAGCACAGGGGGTAAAAGGAGATCGCTACTCAGGAAAATTAGAGAAGTGAAGACTAATTGGGCCCCCCTCTCCCTCGCCTGCCTTTGGAGGATAGTTCCCTTTGGTGTGGGACTTCCGGTTCCCTAATCTGCTCTGCAGTGCTTACCCGCACCACTGTCAGGTCTGGGGTCTTTAGCGACCCACACTGTGATGTCCTTGTTCTTATGGTATAATAGAGAAGCGGTGACTGGGGAGCACAGACAAGAGAGAGAAAATCCTTTTCGTGTCTCTGCAAGGCTGACAATGTCTTCCAAACTCTTTGCAGAAGGGCAGATCTTCCTCTGCTGGGGCTCCTGCGAGGACACATATCAACAGACTGCGTAGGGAGGGTGTGGTGCTCCTGAAAGTAAATGGGGCCCCATCTGGGACGATTTGAGTTATGGATTTGCCTGTAGCTAAGTGTAGAGCCAAATGACTTCTGAAATCCCACCCATCCTCCTTTTGATCTAAAGAATAAACAAACACTTAGAGAAAATAGTAAGTGGGTTCACTGGCTTATTAAGAGTGCTGATAGACTCCAGCTTTGAGAATGTCCATATCCAAACATGGAGCAACAAAGGCAATAAATTAGAGGCTGCAAATTCTTTAGCTGTTTCTAAGCACAAACATGGGCATCCTTCAGATTAGAAACATCTCCTGTTCATTTGTAACAATTTCTCTTCCACGTGACTTTTCGTGGCTGCATCTCTTCGGTGATTTGTTATATTTGGGGTGTCATAGACCCCTTTGAGGGTTTGGTGAAATCTATAGAGCCTCTCTGCAGGCAAATTAATTTTTCTTCCAGAGATTCTTTAATCTCTGAAGTTTACTCATTGATTTCAGTTTACAAAACCCTTTTTAATATGATTTCTAAGAAATGATGACATCTTCAGTACTTATTAAGAAACCAAGTGTATGCATCTTCCAGAGCATGCACACTAAATCAATATCACAATAGCCCCTTTCCTTCCTCCTCATTTCTGCCCACCACGTCTCCATCTGGTGTTAATACATATGGAAGCCCAATGGCCAAAGTCCATCAACTCCGAGCTTGCAGAAGTGAAAATCTCAGAGTTTGATTTTTATCCCCTCCCGCCCACTAATCCACTGCCACTTGATTCTGGCTCATAGCAACCCAAGATGGGGGGGGGGGGAGGAGGAAGGAAAGGGGCTACTGGGATGTGACCACTGTCCATGGGAATAGAAAGCCTGTCCTCCCCCCACGTAGCAGCTCATGGTTTCAAGTCGCTGACCGCAGCCCCACCCAGAAGCACTGCACCTCCACGGCTCTGACAGGGAGTTGAGGGTCCCTCTGCGTGGTGAGGGGTGCTGCCTCTCCTCCCCATTCAGTTCCATGCACAGAAAGGCTGCTTTCACGGGAGTCCCATCATCAGGTTTGTGGCTAGGTCATTCTGAAAGTTGACTGAACATGTAGATTCACGTCTCCAAGAGGAGAGGAACCTGGAAGGCAATCATCACTTACTGTTCAGTCATTTGCCATGGGAGCTCTTGGTTTATTGTGTTTTTAATAAACCGTTCTTAGGCATGTATTTCATGCCTCCATGAACGAAAGTGCATAATGCAAAGCTTGCAGCTCCACCCCTTTGCTCACTGCCACTCGGATGGCTCGCCGACCCTGGGCGAACGTGCCCTGCCTTTTCTCCAGCGGATGCGCCTCCAGGTGAAGGTCTCTTCTGCACCTCTTGGGAACCATGCCCCAGCGACTTCCCAGAGGCCTTGATTTCTTCCATTCCTGCAGCTTGTGTGGTTCCTGGTGCCAACCTATATAAGAACCTGACCCCAGCCTACCTTTTGAACCACCATCTATAGCTCCATCACTCTTTTCTGGAATTCTTACCATTGATGCTCTCCCTACACATGAGGCTAGTCGTCTCTCCTGAACCATGCGTGCATGGGCACCTGCCTGCACTTGGTACATAGCACGTTCATTTTCTTCCCTAAAATGTTTTCCTGCTCGACTTTTGCTTTGAGTCGACATTGACTTGACGGCAGTGAGTCTGGTTTGGGTTCAACTAGAAAAGTCTAAATCATCCACGATGGACACACTCCATATCACATCGTTCACATTGAGGCGTCATGAAAGACGAAAAACTCTCCCTTCTGTTCTGTGCTCAAAGACCCTTGGTAAGATGTACTTAAGCTCTCTGCTCCAGTTCTCTCACCTGTACAACGAAACCGCTAACAATACAGAGACCAAAGAGCTTCCTCTGGTTAAATGAGATAGCACAGCCTCCGGCAGGCATCTGGTCTCCGTTTTGTGGCATGCTTGCTTTCCTAGAAACTCAGAGGAACCTATCTTATCCTAACTTCAGAAATAAGTAAAATAGAGACCAACAAATACATAGGATCTGTTTGCCTAAGGCCTCATGAATAGTAAATGGAAAAACTAAGAAGAATCCGGAATTCCAAATGTCTCCTTTTCAATCTACCAGGCTGCCTTTCCATACCGGTGCTCTAACTCTGCCCTCCTCCCTGAATGTCTAGCACAGCCCCCTGCACTACTTGCCTCTCGATACATGCTGTTTGCATTGAATTGCTTGCTCTGTCTTCATCTGAGATACCAATAAAAATTGTTGACAGGGCAGAGCCCTGTAACATAGTACTAGACATACTAGTAGCTGACAGGGAGATCTTTTAGAGGTGACCATTGTAATAGCTATGAGCCCCCATTACTCTATGTACCGTGATCTGTCTCACATTTCCCCATCTTGCCCACGAAGCCCTTGTTAATCTTTATTAGCGCTTTACTCAACTTAAAATGTACCATATCTACAGCATTACCCTGAGCCATCGCCGGAAATGAAAAATAACGGGACTTTTGCATCACTTACTCATAATGACTTCATGCTGGCCTCTGGTGTGTCACTGTTTTCTTTCTATTAAAAATCATCTTTCGAGATCTTTGTCTGTAAATTAAATTTTCACGAGCCTTTCTTTTTGCAAATCAGAGCGCTAGTTGCTTCTATCTTTTGGCACATCTCCGTGATTTCTCAGAGGTCACTAAAAATACGTAAAGTGTTCTTATAAAAAGGTTTGGTTCATCCTTTTCACAAAAGGAAAACTGCATGCGGTGAGCTTTAATTGTCCACGTAAGGCCCAATAAGCTGGTGGGCCCTTTTTGGAGATTTCTAAGAACAGACCCCGACCTCATCACATAAAAGTCTTTTCCTATCAGACAAATGCCAACAAACGAATGCCAACTCAGGGTTTCTTCCAGTCTGAGACTCTGAGATGTTCCCGATGTCCACACCGAGAAGCGCTCCTCTGCAAGCCTTTGCCATAGCTCTGCATGGTCTTGAAATGATGACTACCCTATCCCAAGCTGCGCGACATGTAACTGTCTTGTCAACTCAATAGATGAATTTTCAGAGAGACCGAAAATTCTGTCAACCAATTCAGGCTTTCTAAGACGACACGTTTATTGCCTCTCAATCACCCCAGACACCCAGAATAAATGGAAGGGGCTTGGGTGGGGGTGGGCAACATACAGACCGAGGTTATCCTGATGAAAAATGCAAACAGAGGAAGCAACCAATAAAATCAAATTTTAAAAATCCTATTATCTCATTTTCATCCCTGCTCACCTCTGCACAATTGTCCATTACATTGTGGTTTCCAATGTCATTTTAAATACAGCTGACGTTGTTTCTGATCTTAAAGAATTTATTTCCCCATTACCAAGGCAGGACAGTAGTTCTAGCTTGGAATATGTCATTTCTGTCAGGACTAATCAGCTAGTTGCTTTACCAACTACAGCCATAATCACTACCTTTTCAGTGGAGTGTCTGTAAATTCTAGTCCATCAGTAATGCCAAACGTATGGTGCTAACTGAGTGGTACTTTGTTTTCTGTCACACAGATTTTAAAAAGAAAATAGAGCCAAAGATACTTTTTTTTTTTTTTTTACTAAAACTAGATTTTTACAAGTTGCTTTCCTGAGTCTTTGTGAACTAAGAAATCAAAGTGCTGGTCGCTTTGAAAATGTCATAAGCCCCAATAAAAAGATTTATTAATTTCTTTAAAAGATAGAAAATAAAGATGGAGTGTGTTTTCCATGTGAAAAAAAAGAGATTAAATGAATGTTTAGATAATAAAAATTGTATAAATGATTATATAAAAAAGAAAATGTCATAGTTGGTACAAAAATCAACAAATGCGGCATTATAGTCTCAATCTAATAATTCATCTTAAGTAGTATATTTGACTTAAATATCCTCTTGCACCAGCCTGAAATCACTGACTATAACGACTTAACTCCCTGCCGTTGAATGGATGCTGACTCTGTAGGACAGGGACCCTGTAGGACAGGGCAGAACTGTGAGTTTCTGAGACTGTAATGGGACTAGAGCAGCAGGTGATTTTGAACAGCTGGCCTTTCTGTTCGCAGCCCAAAGCGTAACCCACTCTGCCACAAGGGCTCTTTCTCACAGCTACGGAAGTCTGGGATTTTGGCTTCTGTAAAGGATTCTCTTGACCTAGTGGTTTGAAGGAGTGATTATTGAACTCTTAAGATGTCAAGGTCTTCCAAATGCTTTACCTGCCCCATCTGGCTACCATGGCCTCAAACCAATTCTCCCGAAGAACTGGTCAATATGTAAGCGGTGGCATCAGACGGGGTTTTGATTTAGCCCTGCCCTTTCTGGATGTGTAGCTTCTGGGAGATGCTTTACCATCACTTTCCACCCATAAGAACCTCCTTCCTACGGTGCTGCTATTCGGTGCCATTACATCGAGTTTTGACTCAGGACTCCCACGTGTGACCGAGTAGACGTGCCCAGTAGAGTGTTCTAGACAGTCACCTCCATGGAAGCAGATTGCCAGGTCTTTCCCACTCAGAGCTGCTCTGTAGATTCTAGCCACCAACTGTGCAGTGCACAGCCAAGCCCTTTTGCGGTGCTGTCGGGTCCCTGGCCTTCATCGAGATGTTGAGAAATTTACCATGATCATGCAGGTAACGTGCTTAGCACAGTGCCTGGTTTGAAGGCCAGCTTGGCTGTCGTACATGAAGATTCATGATTTGGAACGCATATTACGCGCTTGACCAACTTTGATCTGAACTACTCCAAACCTCAGCTTCCAAATACCTACATGTAGTTCTAGAATGATGGAAAATAGAGAAATTCGTCAATAACACTTCAGATTATCCTCCGAAAATTCATAAGCGCTCAGCCCACTGCCTTTGAGTCAACTCTGCGTCAAAGTGACCCCGTGGGTCAGACAGAACTGTCCTTGTGGGTTTCCAAAGCTGCAGATGTTTACAGGAGTAGAAAGTCTCATCTCTCTCCAATAGGGCCACTGGTAGTTTCAAACTGCCGACCTTACAATTTGCAGCCCAGCAAGTAACCCACTATACCGCCAGGGCTCCACTGTGTGAGCTCTAGATCAATAAATTATTTCTTCTGAAAAGAAAAAAAATTCAAAATTTTCTTTTCTGAAAAATTCCTCCTGGGTAAGGTGTCCTGAATATTGATTTGATTGTTTAGAGATAAAATATGGCCAAAATACATCATTTATTCCATTCATATAAGAAGTATGTACTGAAGTATTTTCCTTAAATTGATCGAGCATCATAGTGAGACTAACATAGCCCATTAATACCAGATAGGAAGTTGGGGCAGGACTAATGTGATCTTGTTGGGTGATAGAATTAATGGACCTTTTAGACCCCTATAGCCTAGAAGATTCCATAGTTCAGTTAAAGGATGCAGATACACATAAACTTAACCCTCTTGGGGAGGCAAACCATTAGGACATGAACCCAGACGTGGGTCAGAGGTTCAGTACAGCATTCGAGAAGGAATTACTTGACTTATTCCAAGTAGGGGGAACGAGACAGAATTCTGGAGTTTGCATCTGCTCAGTGACAAGGAACTGATCACATCTCTATGAATTTCCCCACACTAGTCCCATTACAGATCACCCCCACCCCCACCAGGGCCAGGTCTGAAGGAACAGCGTCATCGCAAAGTGCACTGAGTAGTAAGACTTTCTTGAAACAAAAAAATCATCTATGTACTCAGTCCTCTATTATTTGTAGTGATATTACAGAGAGACTTCAGCCTACTGCCTTGTGTGTGTGTGTGTGTGTGTGTGTGTGTGTGTGTGTGTGTGTGTGTGGTGAGTGTTTTCTTCTCCCAAACTTACCAGTGGGCAATAACTCTTTCTAAACTGCCGGGTTGGCAGCGTCCCTCTCGGCTTAGTTGGTAACAGTGTACTCAGACAACCCATGTGTGTTACCATTTGACGGAAAGCGGTGTCTACACCTCCCTTTCTGCACTGCTTTCTCAAGGCTTTTGATGGGCCCTACAGTACGAGGGTAAGTAAAAAAATATCGTGACAAATGATACAACCCATTAATAAACAAATATGTCAAAGTGGGAAGCGATTGTCTCTTGACATCCAAGTCTAAACACTTCTGAAGGCAGTGTATCCATCTCTCTACCCCTTCCCCAAAGACATCTGCTCTCTTCAACTCACGCCGCGTCAAAGGACAGTTTTGGTTCCCTCGAGAGGCTTCATGTTTCTTTCAACTGTTCTTTGAATCTGTGCAGCAAAAAGGCGTTGGAAAGGGCAAGGTGAGGGCTGTAGGATGCGATCAAGTTTCCCAATGAAATTCTCGTCAGACAACCCTTGCTAGCCTTGAAGAATAAGCAAGGACATTGTTGTGATGGAAGAAAAAGAAATTCCCCAGCACAACAACTATCACGGTCTTGAGCTTACCAAGGACATTGCCAATAGTAGGAAAACGTCTCCGTGAGTCTCCCTGTGATCTGCTTGAGTCCTTTGAGAAAATCTATCAGGAGTTCCCCTCGGGCACCACCCCGTTTCCAAAAGGCACCCCAGGCTTCGGTGCTAACCTCTCTTCCTCACTGTCCCGGCAGATCCCCCTCAGAAGCCGCTGTTTCCATTGGACCTTTGATGGAAGGCACCCTAACAAACAAGACTAGGCCAAATGCGATACTGAGAGAGCTGATCCGCAGCCGCCCTCTAATCACAGAGACGTGTGTAAACACATCTTGTGTGAAGTAAGCCCACGCATGTGTGAACTGAAACCCTAGGGCCATGAGGCTTTCATGTACCCCTGCACACCCGTGGTGAGCACCCCCAGATCCCCCAGATTTCTGCTCAGGCTTCCCTTCTCTCCCCACCTCATCACAAGCACACCGTTCCCCCGTATCCCTGCATGGAACGCAGTAAGATCCGATGTTATGTCCGTACATGGGTTGTCCCCTCCACTAGAGCCTAAGCTCTAGTTCCGAAAACCATTCGGGGTACATAGTGGAAACTCAATAAACATTTCTTTTTAAATGAACGAGTTTACCAAAATCGGATGTCATGTGAACTAACTATAAGAGAACATATTCTTTCCTTAGTCAGTGTCCCACCTCCTTTAAAAGGAGCTGCAGATGATGATACACAGCCCAAGATTTTGACTAGCGTTTAATTTTCTGAATTTTCAAGTCCCACTGCTAGTCTGATAGTGTGAAACAATCTTCCTTTAAAGGAGACTACACGAAGGATTGAAAGGGTCTGTTTTTTTATGCGATCACATTCAGTTTTTTTTGCAAAATCAACACGTATTTAATCTGCGCCCCACTTGTACCCAGTTCTAGTGGCTCGAACTCGAGAAGCACAATCAAGAGTCACTTGATTATCACTTGGCAGTTCTGAATCTAACTAACAGCCCTCAACAGCCCCTTGGCCAATGCCCTTCAAACTTGCTGATTCTGGTAGAAGTCAGGAAAACAAAGTCGTTTAATGGAGATACACCTAAATGGGGGTAGGGGGAGAAAGGAGTTGGATAATTTTATTCTAATACCAGTATCTTGGGCAGTAACTTTAGACAATCCTGTGAATTATTCTAACTTGGTTATTGTGGTTAAGTGCCATTGAGTTGGCCCCAACCGATAGCGACCTTATGTCCAACAGAACGAAACGCTGCCCAGGCCTGCAGCATCCTCACAATTGTTCCTGGTCCTGAACCATTGACGCAGCCACTGGGTCAATCCATATTTCTCAGTGCCCCTCACTTTACCAAACATGATGTCCTTCTTCAGGGACTGGAGTCTCCTGACAATACGTTCAAAGTATGTAAGACGAAGTCTCCCTGTCTTTGCCTCTAAGGAGTACTGTGGCCTTACTTCTTCCAAGACAGATCGGTTTGCCCTGTTAGCAGTCCATGGCACTTTCAGCACTCTTCTCCAGCACCGCAATTCAGATGCACTGATTCTTCCACAGTCTTCCTTATTCCCTATCCCACCAGCACGTGCGTGCTGCAATAGAGAATGCCGTGGTTTGGTGCAGGCGCCCCTGAGGCCTCAAAGTGACATCCTTGCTCTTCGACACTCTAAAGAGGTCTGTGCAACAGATTGACCTAACACATCTTTTGATCTCTTAACTTCAGCACCATGAGCATTGACTGTGGATCCAAGTAAGACAAAATCCTTGACAACGTCAAGTTTTTCTCCATTTATCGTGATGTTGTCTGTTGGTCCAGTTGTGAGGATTTGGGTCTTCTTGACATGGAGTTGTGGTCCCTACTGAAGGCTACAATTCTTGATCTTCATCAGCAAGTGCTTCAAGGCCTTCTCACTTTCAGCAAGCACCGGTGTGTCATCTGCACACCCCGGGTTGTTAAGAAGCTTTCCTCAAATCCTGGTGCAACACACTCTTATCCATATAAGCCAGCTTCTCTGGCGATTTGCTCAGGATAGAGATTGAACACGTCTGGTAAGAGAATATACACCTTTCCTGATTTTAAACTGTGCAGCGTTTCCTTGTACAAGTTCCACATGAGCACAGTGAAGGGTTTCGGAATCCCCTTTCTTCTCAAGGTGACCCACAGTGTATCATGGTCCACACAGTTGAATGCCTGTGCATAGTCAATGGAACACAAGGAAGCCTCTTTCTGGTGTTCTCTGCTTAAGACCCGTCTGACCTCAGCAACGATACCATTTGTCCACGTCCTCGGCGGAGTGCGGTCACTGCACTGCTGCAATGTACAGCAGGGTCTCAGACAATGTTCTGCCTCCTTTGTCTCGGCATTCCGTCTTTGAAAAAGTGGGGAGCCGAATCCTTCTTCACAGCAACACACAAGCCACCGTAGTGTGACAAGCTCACAGATGAGGGGTGGATTCTAAATTTAAAACACAGTCAATCACAGAGCATTGCCATCACCGTTCTTTCGTCATTGATGATTGAGATCTGATGCCCCTTAGCTCCACTGTAGATAGTAGAATGACAATGTGGGTAGAATGAGTTGAAGCTCTACCTAACCGGGAGCACCTTTGAGCTCCTGAGGAGGAGGAGCTTAAATCTAACAGGAAGTACCATAAAAACAGGCTGGCCAAACTCACCAGAAGTTGCTCCATGTCCCTGTGACCAAGACTGTTTGAGAAGCTGGGTGACTCCAGGAAATGTCCGATCAGCGCTGAGGGTGAGCGTGGGGGTCTTGTCGTTCTTTGAGAGTGCTCCTGTGAACCAGGGCACCTTGGTCTTGTCGAGATTATGAGAATGAAAACCACCAGGACTTTGAGGATTCAAATAGGCCCTTGTCCTCATTCACTTATCAACATAGTTAGGCTCCAAAGGTTACTTTTCTATGGGAAAATCCATTTATATGAAAGAAACTATCATTACATAGCTAACAGATTACATCATCAAGATACAATGATTGCCAAAATCTGAGAATCATGGTCCCGCCAAGTTAAACATAACCTTAACCATCAGTCAGCTTTACTCTTGCCTTGCCCCTCAGCATTGGTTCTTGCCAAGACACAACATTAATACCCCAAATTGTCAGACTGATTTTTTTACTATTGTCATAAATGCAAAATGTAGGATAATAAGTTAGTCAGTAAGGGAGGAGTAGGTGGGTTAATTTTTTATTGATCCCTAATAATAATGGCTCTTTTTACAGGCAACACTCAAGCCAGTGAGGTTTATCCAGGCATAGGAGCCGGCACAGTGATAGGGAAAGAATAGCCCTAGGGTGAGAGATTCCAAAGGGAAAGGAGACGAACAAGTAAAATGACTGGGTGATGGGCTAGTGGACAGGGAAAACTAACAGGGTGGGGGCATGGTGACATTGGGAGAGACAGCCAATGATTTGTTCAGAGAGGGGTTTGTGAGAATATTATTCACTGATTTTGTTTCAGGTGATACTGACATAGCTAGATATATCTTCATATATTCATATCTATGTAATGGAAAAGCATAAAGAAGAAAAAATATCTACAGTAACCTGAAACCCAACTATAATCCCTAAAAGCACTCGTGTGTTTTCCTGTAGGTTTTACTACTGGTTTATATTTCTGTAAACATGATGTATTCACATTTATTTTGTGATTACCTATTTATATCAAAATGGGTACAGCTGTTTCTCCCATATTTTTCTTTCTTAAAGTTATACATCACTCTATGGTAATAGCTGTACTGTCATTTATTCAGTATATACACACTGGAGAATAAATGGACATTAGGGGCTTTGGTGTTTGGTACTGTCACACCTATGTTGTAAAAGTGAAAAACCAGTCAGGTATAGGGCTTGGTTTTTTATTCCTGGCATAAATGCAAAATGTCAGAAAATGGGATGGTAACTGGGGAGAAGGTGTCGTCATTTGAATGAAATGGTATTTTGCCTTAGTCCGTGATCAGAAACAAATTTGTTTTCCTCATTTACTTGAACACAATGCATACTTACCCTTCTTTATATTAAAACATACATGCTAATCTTCATATAAATTTATCTGTCTTCCCTTTAACTTGTTTGTACTTGGTTTACTGATAAACATATGCGTCAACATTGTTGAAATGTTTGTAAGTTTCCAGTTGACTGACAGTCACTGGCACCTGGCTGGACTAATATTATAGGCAGTTGAGTTTAGATAAATGCTCTTAAATCATAAATGAAATTAAAGTTATTAGGTTTGTCAAATTCCACAAATAAAGATATCATAGAAATGTAAAACACCCTCACACTTGAAGTGCTAGTCTGTCAAACATGTGGCTTTTTTCTCTTTCTACTGAAAAGGGGGTGACACAGTTTGCCCAAAGCCACAAATTAGCCAGTTCCCAAATACTGTGTCCCACGGGAGACATGTTAAGGTCTGTGGATTGCTATTTAGGAGACAAAAGTGTCCAAGCTTAGTGGCCACGGGCCCATAAGCACTCATCACTGTCTATCTAAACCCTAACCAAACTCATAACCATCTGGTCGATTCTGACACACCCTAACCTTGTAGGACAGAGGAAAACTGTCCCTGTGAGTTTCTGAGACCTAATGCTTTATGGGGGTAGCAAACCTCATCTTTCTCCAGTTACTTGTAGATCTGCCATGGGAAATTTGGACCAAAAATTAAACATGGACAGCAAGTCAGTCCGTAGGTAAAAAGAAATCCACAACCAACATCCCATACTGTCCCTGTACCAGAAAGGCAGGACAGACCAGTAAGCCTAGGGAGTCTACTCCACCCAATCAGAAAGTCCTCCCCACACACAGCAGTGGAGAGGTACCTTGAAAGCCCACGGGATATTATGGCCCCCACAGAATTTCTTCTCTGCTGCACGCTTAAATCATACCTCCTAGCCATGCGTGCAGCAAAAACTTGAAAAGGATGGTACTCCGCTGGCAGAAAATGCATCGGCCCCTGCTCTTGATTGACTTCATGCTTCGAGTAGTTTTCCCACAGCTGCGATACCTCAAACTAACTCTGTTCAAAGTCCTGAACACTGGGGCTCAGACAGGAAGGGATATGTTCTATGTTTGGGTTATACTAATTTCAGCTAGCCTCCCCCCCTTTTTAACAGCATCAGGAGTAATTTGTCATTCTAATAATAATAATTCCCTTTTGACATCATGAAGGGGAGAAGAAATCATCACTGCCATCAAAAATGAGGTGATATTTCAGCAGTATTATTTCACTGAAGATAAATTGGAAAGCTTTATTATTCCCCGTGCCTTTAAAGAAAGCTGAACAAGGCATTTGCTGACCCTAGAGTTTATCTATTCAGTTCATTGCAGACTGATCTGAAATAACTAATTTTAATTGTTCCAACTCAATCTTCAGGATGAACCTTTTCCCCAAAGCTGTACATGTACTTCTTGGAATTTTTCCCCCAAACAAACTTCACCAATTTGCAAGAAACTGGAAAGTCAAAAGAAAAGTTCACTGGTAACTAGAATAATCTATCCTTTTCTGGAACCATAGGTTTGACTCAAAATATTTAGGGATTGATTTCGCTCGGCCCTGCAATCTACACGGATTGTGTACCTGTTGTGTATTAGAGACTCTATTGGGTGCTAGGAAAACAAAGACGGATATAATGGAGTCTTTGGTCCAAAGGCCAGAGTCTAGATGCTTGCAGACACACACTCAAAAATAGATGGAGACAGTGTCATATCTGCTATCATAGATGTATGTTCCCAGGGCAACGCGATGAAGTAAATAATTCTGTCTGGTAGAGGAGAGGTTCTCAAAGAGAGCAGCATTTTGATACTCCCTTAAAGGACGGGCTCACTCTACAGAGGTCTCAGGAAGGGCACTCGAGGCAGGATAAATAGATGAAGGCATCAAAGTGCACTGAGCAGAAAGAACCCCGGTATTCAAGACATCGAATCTGACTTGGAAAATGTAGACTCATCAGAATTGTTGGTGTTATTGTGAGCTGCCGTCAGGTGGGCCCCATCTCTTGGTGATCCCTTTCCCGAGGAAAGGAACACGGCCTGGTCCTCATGACTGGGTGCGGATGTGACTAGTGTGCGCCATAAGGTCTTCCTTGGCCTTTCCACCTGGTCCACCTTCCTCAGGAAAGTCCACCATTCAACAACTGACAGGCTTCCCCAACAGCTGTGTAGCTGTGTGCGAGGTGCTCCAGGTGCCTGGGACCGGAACTGAACCCAGGGCGCCTTCTGAAAGAATTCTACCTCTGAACCTATTGGCCTGATCAATGTTTGGGAGAACAGGGTTAGCAGTGTTTCTTTCTAACCATACTTCTTGGAATTATTGCGCCCAATACTGTCATTTTCTAACAAAGAAACAGTTTTATTCTGAGTTTATAATGTAAAAGAGTAGATGGAGTTAAGTAAGTTGTTGAATAATCCAATTATCTTTCCTTCCACCATTCTGTCACCATGATGGTAGGTTGGTTTTGGTTTTTTAACCCCTGAATCTAAGATTTCTGGTATAAATATCTCCTGAGAGGAGAAACAGTATCTTCCTACAACCAATCTCAATCTCTCTCTCTCTCTCTCTCTCTCTCTCTCTCTCTCTCTCTCTCTCTCTCTCACACACACACACACACACACACACACACACACACACCAGCATACTCCGTTATCTGGCATTTTTGAACGGTCTGTTTACTTCATACAATATACTCAAAGTCCGTGTTTCTGGGAGCTTGACGAGCGAGGTCTGGTGGTGTAGCCAGTTCTTTGTTGGACTGCTAACTCCAAGTTCAGCGGTTTGAGCCCATCAGCCTCCCTGAGACACATATTAGACTGTCTCCTCCTGTAAAAACGTACCGCCTTGGGACCCTAAATAGCGGTTCTGCTAATATAGAGTCACTGTGAATCAGAATGGACCCAGTATGAGTTGTTTTTTTGGCTTTGGGTTTTTTACAAGTTTGATTTGGTTTGGTTTCGTTAGGATTCCCTTAGCTAAACCATGTAGTAAGTAAAATGCTTGGTTTTACGGATGGCAACTCTTTTCCTATTAAAGAAACCATGTTTTCTTCAACTCATTTGCTTCCAATTCTGGTGGACTATTCAGGTCTTTTAGGAATTGTAGTCACCTGTATGAACTGCATCATGGGCAGACCCGCTGGCTGCGCTCCACAGAGAGCTGTACTCAGATGCATCTGTCATGAAACAGCTGTACTTAATCGCTGATCACAGAAGACCCAGGTCCTATCTCAATATATTATATGTGACTCTTTTAAAAATCAAATATAACGTGTATTCACCGGATTTTCAGTATGAAGAAACACCCATCCTTCCTGCCAGAAAATAAACTCTCATCCTCCGAAGCGGGATGCTTCAGGAAGTTTTGAAAAACTAGCTACCCACAACAACAGAGAAGGAAACCCCTCTTCCCCATGTTTGCAGCGTCTGCAGGCACGCTCCCTTCTGATCAAAGATAATATGAAACTTCGGTGCTTTGAGTTGCAGATCATTAGCTCGGCTGCTTTTTACCCGCTTGATTTTATTTATTTTTCTTGCTCAAACATCTCTCTCTTCCCCCGAATAACCGATGCTCTCAGTGGCTCTCAAGTGCATCTACTCCTATCATCGCGAAGCTAGTGTAGCCCTTTCCGGTCACTCCCGGACCTTCCCGGAGCCATTTGGAAGTGGCTGCCTTTCGGTCCGTCGGCTCTCGGGCCAGAGGCGGACAGCGATCCCTTGTTGGCTTTGGGCTCTTTAGCATGACCTGGGCGGAGGCTCGGCGAGAGAACTGGACAGTGTGGTCGACTTGCTTGCGTATGCACCAAAGCCACCCAGAGCGGATGCGTACTACGGAAGCGTGCAGTGTGGCTTGTTTTCAGGCACTTTATAGACATATGCATTCATAAATTTTGATACGGTTGTAAGAAGCAGACTTTGATGGAACCAAACTCACAGATGAGCTTTCGATCACTGGAGCAACCACAGTCTAAGTTTATGTTGACAATTTATCAGCCCCTCTCCGTCAAGGAAAATTGTTTTTTAGTGCTTGCCTATTAGCAATCACATGCATAATATGAAATTGAGTTTTGGGGAGGACGGCCTGCCATCTGTCTTTCTGATATTTCCCCCCCGGTGTTTCATGCTCAAGTTCAATCCTGTGTATCAGAATGCTGTAAAACAGGAGTCACCCATAACACGGGCACTTAGCAAGAAAAATGGGCTAGGTACCAATGCCATCTTTAAACTGGCACACTCTGAAAAAGGAAAATCATGGATACCCAATCTGTGCGTTATCTGCTGAGTGCACTTCAGATTCTGCCTGCCTCTTGGAGCCAGCTTTGGTGTGGCTGGATCTTCTCCGAGAAGAGTTCATTTGTGTGCTCGGAGACGCGTTAAAACTCTTGAATGAAAATAAAAATTCAAAGAGAAAGGAGAATGCAATTTGAGGGGAAGCAAATAGAGCTCTAACAGAGAGGTGTGTAGAATGAAAACGATGCATTTAGTTTCTCTTCCAAGTTCTAATACACTATGATTTTTATCAACGATATTGTTTTTCTATAACAATACCTGCCCGGGGCGGTGGGGGCTGGGGGCTGGGGAGGGGATCTGCTCTGTAACTGTCAGGATTCTACTTCCCAGAATAGGCTTCAGCTGATTCTGTTAAGCTGGAAAGAACTGGGTGGAGGAGCGTACAACTCCACAACATGGAAGGATTGCTCCGAGGAACATGCCCAAGTCTTTCATGTGTAACTGCATTTGTTCGGCGGGGCTTTTACCATGCTATAAATGCCATCACTGATTTTGGCCAGTTCAGATAGATTCTGCAGTAATTGTAAGTTATGAACCTTCGAGAGCCAAAAGGGGTGGGAGGGGAGGAAGGAGGAGAAAAAGGAGTGGCCAATACGCTGTGGCTAGGGGAATACAGATCGCAGGGTACACTTCGTCACAGCCTTTATCAGATCATGCAGCCAGTGCCAACGCAAAGCAGGGCAAAGAGATGCGGACACCTCCAGCTTCCTTCACCTGAGGGCAGTGGCTACCACGGGCAAACACAGTGAGAAAGCTTCTTGAAGAAAGGAAGCAACCTGTTTTCCCCTGAGCCTGCACTTCCCTCGCTCGCTCCCTCGCATCTGTTTCTCCCCCACCTACACTGTGGGCAGATGTCCATCGCTGCAAGAGCAACAAAAGATCGAGCTCCCCTTTTCTGGCCAAGAGTTAGCCATTCATAAAGCTTGAGCCCCTCAGCTCCCAGTACCTGGACCTGTGTGGACCCTCAGCCAAGAGGAGGCTCCCAAGGGCACCAAGTAGCAAGCGTCTGTTCAGGCCTCTTGTAGAGTAGAGTCAGTTACCCTGGACTTGTCCTTCATTTCATCAGGACGCTAAGGTTGGCTGGGATTTCACCATCAGAAGAGTAGCTGACTCAGAGGTGCCCTGTGGCTTGGAAGTGGTGGCTGGAGCCCGAAGGAGACCAAATGAAACTGGCTGAGGTCAATTAGAGGGAAGGCACCCCCCCCCCCCCATACTCATCCAAACTGAACCTTAAGGAGCTGGGTTTGGGGGACTTGGGATCACAGATACCCACAGAGAACACAAGTCCGAGCATAAAAGTTTTGGGCAGCAGAGAGGAGGAAATGAATATGAGAAAGGATGACATTAAAGATATGTTTCATCCGATACGTTTCTCCTTTCATTCCTGTCCAGTCCCTTGTCCTCGTTGCCCACCTTTTCATGGACTTCTCAGGTATCACTTGTAACTAAGTACTAGCATTCTTGAAACTCATCATCACTCACCTGTAATAGCATCTTCATGGTCTGATGAGCTCGGCACAAAATGAAGACAATTAAATGTGCCGAAACACACAGGCAAACAAACAAAAATGCAATGTCCGGCTTCGAATTTTTTTTAGAAATAGAGGATAATGATGAGCTCTGAAAAATCACAAATTGCTTTGGCCCCATTCATACAGAAGGACCGCAGCATGCCACAACACGTGGGCTATTTCGAGTTGTGTTTCAATCTGCTCATTTCCTGTGTTACACTGAATTTTGAGCATGCCACTTTGAAAATCAAAATTATTAAGAGGAATGAAATGCTTGTGAATTTCCCGGACTGTTTAGGGTGTTTCCCACGGCAAAAGGAGGAAATGCAAAAATGGGCCTGTGAACCAGAGCAAAGCATGGCTATGTTTTTATAACGTAAATAGACAATTCCACGGGCATATTTATGACTCATTAAGAGTATAGCAGGGTTGGTTAGGCTGATTGTATAAAAATTAACTATTAGTTGGATAATTGAACAGCAGTTGATTCACACAATCTAAAATTCCTATAGCTCTCCACTCTGTGATATTGTTCTAGCCCAGTGGCTACCAAATGGAGATAAAAGTTACCGATACATTGTTAGAAGTTGAAAGCAAACATAAGTAAAACTATAAATAGCTTTTATACATGTAATAGCTAACCTTGAAAGTAAGTCATCCTGTTGATGGCATTCTTGGTAACTTGGTAGAATATAAAGAGCCATGGGCATCATCAACACATATAGGTTCTCGTCTCCGTTTTGCCACTTAGTATGTGCAGATAAATGCCTATCACTTAGCATCCACAATATGTTCTGTGAAATAGGACACTGTGATGTGATTTGGATGTGAGGTGAGCATTTGTGTCCAAAGGACCTGTGGCTCCCAGGTACACCGGTCAAAAGGCTGCTGTGCCCTGCACAGCCATGGCAGATCCTGCAGAGATACCTCAGATGAGCTCTGGGGGAGATTGTGTGGCCAAGGGGGACTTGAACCAGGACTGAAGTTCATCCTTCATACCTTTCCATCAGAGCCCTGTTGGACGACACTGGCAAAGGGTAGAGACTTTCCCCATTGAGCAACCGACGCTGAAGGACAAGGCCATGACCAAGGGTTGGGAGTCAGGGCCTAGATGAGCAGCTTCCAAATGGGTGCAGCAGTCAGGCAGAAGTAGGACCTTGATCTTTAGACAGAGGTCTGAGGGCCCCAGCCCCTCGGGATGGAGGATGAAATCAGGTGTTGCCTGAACAGAGGTTGCAGTGGCTTCAGGGTCCCTCTCTGAAAAACCACTCAGTTATTATGAGATTAATGTAAAGGAATATGCGGTGATTCTCTATCATTATCATTCTTGGCTTACAATGGCAAAATCTAGGATTTTAGCATTTCAAAAAAAACTGAAATGCTATCACTAGGAATTGATCCCCCCCCCTGCCCGCCCCCACCCCAGCTATTTTGGTTCTGTTCTTGATAAAGTCTGTTTTGTGTGTGAAGAGAAATGTGTTTTTTTTAATACACACTCATTTGATTTCTGAAGAGTTCAAAAGATAAAAAGTGGGTTCATAAAATAAGAGAAGGAAAGCACGATGAATTTAACCTCCCTGCTACTGTAGCCGCAGTGGGGTTTGTGGGCGACCTTCAGGAGGGATTATGGAAATGCCCAGTAAACTAAGGCTGCACAGAAGACCCCCAGGGGCCTGGTGGGATTTGCAGGACTCCTTGTCTTCATTACTCACTCGGGCTAGTATGAAGATTTACAGTTTATGGTGAATATCATCAACTCTGAATTTTTTAATTGGTTATTGAAACTTTCATGTATTCCCCTCAGTTGCTACCTGAGACAGCTATTAATAATACAGAGACTGTATGTTCTTGGAGGTTAGAAGTGGTATTAAGTACATTCTCTTCAGTACCCAGATGAACCAAACACACCACTGTCTGTAGTTCAAATGAAGTGCTCGGGTATCGTCACAGGGAGCAACTAAGCCCCAAGAAGAGTCTGACCAAATGTGTGTCATCTAAAAGCAATTTCATATGGAGAGAAAAAATGCTAAGCAGAAGGCAGAACTGGAGATTGCTAATTGCTCAGCTGGATCAGAATGGGACTGAAGGGTGATGGGGGAGGCAGAGCAGTCTCTCACCAAGGGTACTAGATTTAGAAGAATGATAAGGCCACTTCTTAGCTGTGTGGTCCTAACCCAGAAGGAGTCTGATGGCACGGTATTTAAAGTGCTTGGCTGCTAACTGGAAGGTCAATGGTTCAAACCCACCGGCTACTCCACAGGAAAACAATCATGGCTGTCTGCTTCCATAACTATTTACAGGCTTGGAAACCCTATGGGAGCACTTTTACTCGGCCCTGTAATGGAATTAACTTGATCACAGTGCAGTGCCTGATCATTTTCCATTTTAATCAAACCAAAGGACACACAGATCTGTCTTGGAAGAAGTACAGCCAGAAGGCTCCTGAGAAGCCAAGACGGTGAGACTGGATCCCACATGCTTTGGATGTGTTATCAGCAGAGATCAGTTCCTGGAAAAGGACATCCTGCTGGATAAATGACATGGAAGGACAATGAAAATGAGGAAGACCCTTGACAAGGTGGATTGACACAGTGGCTGCAATAAGGACTCAAACATAACGATTGTGAGGCTGGCAGAGCCGGTCAGGGTGGGGTTCTATTGTGCACAGGGTCACTATATGCCAGAATGATGACAACAGATATTTAATATTGCCTAGCCTCTAGTTCCTTATTCATAAAGTGCTTATCCTCATATCTGCTCCACTTTCACCCCCACAGACTGGCTTCCCATTGCTGCTGCCCCTTCCTCTTACTCACTTTGGAATTCTAGCTCAGAGCTCTCTGTGTGTAGGTGTAGAGAGACCGTGAGTTTCTTTGTAATCAGGGTAGCACGATACCTGGCACACAGCAGTGCCTGATACATTTTAATTAAACATGAATCAACAGAATGAGTGAAAGACCTTAGAACAGTGGTTCTCAACCTTCCTCATGCCACGACTCTTTAATACAGTTCCTCATGTGGTGGTGACCCCCATGCCCAGCCATAAAATTATTTTCATTGCTAATTCATAACTGTCATTTTGCTACTGTTATGAATCGGGCGACCCCTGTGAAAGAGTTGTTTGCCCACCCAAAGGGGTCACGACCCAAAGGTTGAGAACCACTGCCTTAGAATTTTCATTTTACATCTCAACTCAGATAATCCTTTGTCTATAAGATGTAGTCATAATTCATTCACTCAACGCATAGCATAGTCCAGGCAGCATCCTCCCTCTCCCCACCCCACCCCCTTGCTCTACTGCGTCCCCTCTCTGCACTACCCTTCAATTCTTGACCCTACGCAGCAGTTTCATGTCTCTGTGCTTTGACGTATAATGGGTCTTGGGCCTAGTGACACGCTTCCTTTCTCCAGAACCTATGGATACTTAAGAAAACAGTTGTCATTGCATCATGGTGACCCCTATCTGTGCTCCCAGGAGAGTTCAGTGGCCAACTTTCTGAAAGGGGGTTGGCAGGCCCTTCTTCTGAGAGACCTCCAACCTTTTGATTAGCAGCTGAGCACTTTAACTGTTTGTACCTTGTGGAGACTCCTTTTCAAAGCCACTTATTCATAAGCATCCATCTCAAAGGCTGCCTCTTCCTTGAAATCCTCTCCAGTGCCCTCCAGTCAGGGTCCTTCTCCGGGACACTTCCCTGTACGGTGCTCTTATGTGGGTACAATAGATGCACAATCGGTCCAGCAGGAGCCTGGTGGCCCAGTGCGTGAGTGCTCAGCTTCCAGCCAAAACACTGGCAGTGGAAATCCATCTGGGCGGCAAGAGGTAGCTGTCTGGCTTTTGTAACTGACAGCCTTGAAGAACCTATGGGGTAGCAGACCTATAGCACCGCGATGTATCAAGATAGATACATACATACAGACAGACAGGATGGCAGTGAGACTGTCTGGCCACTTCCCCAACAGATGTGCTCCATGGGGCCTTGGAAAGCTTGGCTCCCAAGAGTGGTTCCAAGCAAGGAAAATAAACGGAAGTGGCAAAAGAACCACGTAGGGAAAGACAAGGAGCTTCATAGTCTCGTTAGGAGCACCCCTCTTTTCTACAAACTTCTCTCCGTACAAAATAAAGGTTTAAGAAAAAACAACTGCACGTTTATACAAGAGAACGCCTTCCCATTTTCTGCCAGCAAGATGTAGGGCAGTTTCACAGTAACATCCAGGTTCTGCAGACCGGACTCAGCAGAAATAGCTCCCATCAACCAAGCGAAGCCTCTGACGGATTTGGGGGTTGGCAGATATCCGGGGACACTACCATTTCATTTCCTTGGGGATCAAATGGAAGGCAATTTTCTGGTAACCTAGGTTTCCCAGAAAAGGTATTTTAAGTGGCACATTGGTAAAAGAAAATTAATTTCTCTCTGTGTTCAACTTGCCAGCTTTTGAATTAATTTCACAAGCGTAACAATCAATTAATAAATGTTAAGCAAACAAGGGAAAAATCGGTCAATTAAAAATGGCAAAATTGATTCCAAAGGTAGATCAACCCAAAGGCTGTCATCACGCCCCCTTCTGAGCTCGGGTCCCCTGCCTCCCTCCGTCCAGTGCACCGCCCACTTTTCTTCCCGGCATTCAAATCGCCGAGCTTCGTTATTATCTTATAAATAAATTACCACCTAAGTCGTTCTCGCTGATTTAGCGGGATTAAGGAAACCAGACATGAGCAACAGTCTTGGAGGAGCACGCGGAGAAGGTCATTGCTGTGGGGAGGTGTGCACCACCTCCTCCGCCACCCCGCCCCCAAGCTCCCAGAAGTATTTTTGAAAGAGAGAGAGAACCTCAGCAAAGTGGATCAACTTCTCTCAACACCTCATTTACCCTCTGCCTGGAAGATGCTCTGTTAACGCTCCATCCTCCTGATTATAGACTCCTGTGTGCTTGCCTTCTTAGAGCCTCCAAATTCAATCTTGCTGAATACAAGGCACCCCAACATGCACATCTGGGGTGGACGATGGCCCTGTTCGCCTGGATAGATTCATTATCCTGCTCCAGCGTTCTGAGCTTCCTTCTCCAGGCTTGAAAAGATAGGTGCTTTGGAAAGCATTTTGGGGGTGGCAGCAGTCTATGAAGAAGAGAATTTGTCTTGTGGAACTATTGAGCAGGCTGCGTATCCTTTACAACTGCGGAGGGCACGCCTGGCTTCACTTCACGTGTTCTGCTTTGTCTTTGGTCCTGACTTCATCCTGTGTCTCCCAGAGAACCCCTCCAGCCTCCTGCCCATTACTGACTGAAAGAATCCTGGGATTGGAGCCTGCAGATCACACATTCCCCAGTTTTGCCAAGGGCACTAATCGTAATTATAGGTACTATTTTGTTGGAATTATTTATATTTTAGTATATAGAAAATCTCTCAAAATGTTGGGGGGGAAACACCCCACCTGGGACTAAACAAATATATTCCAACTCCTGTGTCCACCTGAACTTCACTCCACTGTCTGGCGGTATCTCAGTCTTAAGATAAGCAAACCATACAGACCCCAACCCCTCCCCACCAATCTTTTCCCATGTACTACCCTGCTCTCTCAGTAAGTGGCACCATCCTGCCTCCTTGGGTTCTGGCCAGAAGTTTCAGCATCTTTTGATTCTGCCCTAAACTCGAGCCGCCCCACCCCCACCCCAGTATATCAGCAACTCCTGTCCACTGAAATTTGAAAGCAGATCCATCATCCTACCATGTTTTCCTGTGCTACCCGGCTCTCTCTCCTGTCCTACCTGCTCCCATTTGTGCCCCACGGCAGTGAGAACCACTGACACGATCTCTTCACTGCTCCACGTTGTGCCATAGACTGGCACGTGGCTGTTGGGTCCCCTTCAGTTGGTTCTGCCTCAGAGCAACCCGAGGGACAACCGAATGAAATACTGTCTGGTCCTGCGCCATCCTCACAAACACGACTGTATCTGAGCCCAGGATGGCAGCCACTGTCGGTCCAGGTCATTGAGCGTCTCCCTCTTTCTGGCTGACCCTCTATTTTACCAAGCATGATGTCCTAGAGCAGCGGTTCTCAACCTTCCTAATGCCGCGACCCTTTCATACAGTTCCTCATGTGGTGGTGATGCCCCCTCCAACCATACAATTATTTTAGTTGCTATTAAATAACTGTAATTGCTACTGCTATGAATCGGGCAACCCCTGTGAAAGGGTCATTCAACCCCCCCCCCAAAGGGGTCATGACCCACAGGTTGAGAACCGCTGTTCTAGAGGAACTGGTCCCTCCTGGTAATATGTCCAAAGGGCACCCTTTGCTTCTAAGGAGCAATTTGGCTCTACTTCTCCCAACACAGAATTGTTCGTTCTTTCTTCTGGAAATCCATGGAATTAGGCAGAATTCTTTGCCAATGTCCAAACTAAAAATCATTCATTTTTCTTAGTCTTCCTTATAATGTTTATTTATTTATTTTTAATCATATTTTGGGGGGAATTCTTACAGCTCTTGTAACAATCCACGCATCAGTTGTATCAATCACATTTGTGCATAGGTTGCCATCATTTCCAAAATATGTTCTTTCTACTTGAGCCCTTGGTATCAGGTCCTCTTTTTTCCTTCCTTCCCTCACCCTCATGAACCCTTGAAAATTTATAAATTATTTATTTTCATATATTATACCCTCTGTTGTCTCTCTTCACCAATGCTGTTTCTGTTGGGACAGGAGAGCGGGCGGGGGGAGTTTGATCATTGTGACTGGTCCCTCCCTCCCCCAGCAATCAATCTCTTAGTTCACAGGGATCCACACTGAATTGATAACATGGACACTGGAAAAGCATTACCTGATCAGGTAGGGAAACCACGAAAGGGGGAGATGGCCGTCCCATACTCTGAGAACTCCATACATCTGCCAGCAAACTGCCCTCGTGCCCCTTTCCAATGCATTATGGAAACGGCTGAAGGAGGTGGCCCTCAGCGGCTAAAACCTCTCTTTTGCGAGTTCCTTCTACTCAAAACAAAATAGAAATTAAAAGAAAAACAAATGCAAATTCTAGCTCTTTTAACAGTTGCGGACTTATGCAGCACTCATGCTTGCGAGCGCAAGTGGCTCCAACAATCAAAAGAATTGTGACTTGTTTTGCTAAAATCCCAAGGAAACATGTGGTATGCCAGCACTCGTGGGGCTGTGCCTGAAGAAGTGCGATTGTAATTGTGATGGATTTGGAGATTCCATTGCGAAACTGCAGGGGAGCAGCATGCTCTTCGGAGAAAGTGCATCCGTCTCCCATGTTTTAGTTTCATGTAGGCTTTGCTGGCTGTGTGGAGAATCACCTAAGGTGCTGATAGAGCTACCAGGGGCTCCATCAAATAGAACCCTCTAAAGGTGCTCTGTTTTCCTCCCCTAGTATGAGCCGAGGCAGCTCGGCAGAGGAATGTTCATCTTGAGTTGTCTTACACGCCATTAGATTGACTTGATTTTGCCACTGACCGTTCAGATCCTGACACCACCTTCCATCCTTCCAGGGTTCAAATCCCCCATGTTACCCCACTGGTTCACTCAGCTTTCGCCGTGGCAGAAGAGCAAGGCCGTTTCTGTGGTGTTCCCTTCATCAGCTGGACAGATCCGGGCTAGCTAGGGTCACTCCTGGTGGAAGCCTGCCGATGCAGTGTTGCTGATTGCTTCCTCGGAGCCCTGCGCACTTCAAGAGCCATGTGCTTTCAAGTTTCTCTAAATGGTATTAGGGCAAAATATCCTCAAGGCATTATTTTTAAAGGGGACTTCAAACGTTCCCCTAGAAAAAAGAACTATAGCACGTTTGAACTCCAGGGGGTTGCAGGAGAAATCTTTCTTAGCAAGGCTGTGAGAGTGGAGTAATCTTTTCAGTTGCCGGGTAAAGTAAATGTCGGTCCCCATCCGGGATGAATGTGGAATGGAGATGGAAAGACTCTCCAAGTCCTTGAATCCTTGCCACAAAATAGCCAAGGAGAAGATGACTGGAGGAAGAAAAGCTTTGTTTCCAAATTCGCTGTTGTTTTCGGATCTGATGGAGGAAGGAGGACTGGGCACCCTGACCCCACCTTGCAGAACGTGCAAGTAAACAAGTCACTGCCATTTCCTTGCACGTGGAAAGCGCTTCTAAAGAGGATCTTCTCCCCCGTGTTGCATGCATTCAACCCCGTGTTTTAAAGACCGGGGAAGCACCGCTCCAGCTAGGGGTACAGCTCTTCTTTTTGCATTTTCCTGCACCAGGTCCGCTCCAGAGGTCAAATCAAAGAGACGCTTCCTCGCGTTTAACCCGCCTTTTCTAACCAGATCCCAACCTGATCTCATTGAATGCACTGATGTCTGCTTTCTAGGCATTATGGTTGCAGCATCACATATCAAAAGGACCCTTGAGAAATTCCCTCGAATTGATAATTCTAATTTCTTATGTATAACTACTCTATATTTGCTCAGAGGACAGCTGCATTGTATGCTAAACCACGAATTGTAAAAATTGGTCCCTTTGTATGTAGGTTTGTATTAAATTGAGATGCTCTATTTTCCCCCCTGCTCGTTCCCACACTCGACTTCCTGGTGTCAGTTTGGATTTGGCTTCTGGAGCATATTAAAGTTTTTCCAGGGCCTATGATGTTCTTGCCAAGAGCACACTTGCAGCAATCTGCACTAGGCAAGTCTTTGTGCCAATTACTTCAAAAAATTCTTTCAAATATAAGGAGGATTTTTCCCCTCTCTCAGAGAACTTGCAGGTTGCAGTGTGGTAATTTCAATTTTAATTTTTTAGAGTCAGTCTTCCTGAAATGACGAGCTATAGACTGTGCAGTGTGCATCTCCGAGCTTTCCCATTTGTTTTATTTTTGTAAACCCTTCCATATAATGTTGAAAACATAGAAAGAGCAGCCGGGATCAGGGGCATCAACACAGTGCTGTCGATGCCGACACCCCACCCTCATCCATGTAAGGGGCTTTGGAAAGGGAGCTTCCAGAAGCCTGTTCAAGGGTTTCCAGACGTGTGACTGTAAATGACTCTCCCTAATCATGGCTGGCTCAGCCAAATGCAGCAAGTGACCGGGGGACACCCACAAAAGTCATACCAGTGTCCTGAATTGCATGTGAAGAATGGATCATAACCCCTGTCACTGCCATGGGTCTCCTGCTGGTTAAAAGTATAAGGTATGTCAAAATATGCGGTGTGTGTGTGTGTGTGTGTGTGTGTGTGTGTGTGTGTGTGTGTGTGTGTGTGTGTAAAATGTTGCTGGGTGCCATCAAGTCAATTGTGACTTCTTGTGACCCCAGCTGACTGAGTAGAGCTGCCCCCGCCCACCTCTGGGATTTTCTTGACTATAATCTTTAAAGAAGTAGATCACCGAGTCTTTCCCTGTGGCACTTCTGGGTAGATCCCTTTTAGTTAACGGCTGGGGGAACATTGAATGAGGCCCCTATATAAGGGTGGTTTTAAAAAGAGGAATTAAAAGCGATTGGAACTTCTCTGCTAACTCTGACAGCCTCCCTGAGTTTGTGAGAGACGTGTGAGAAGGTGAGACAAGGTCCGTCTCCAAAACCCCTTCCAGGTCTAGCATGCCATCCATTCTGGGAGCTGGGCACAGAGAGATATCGGGACTGTCGTAGTTTCAATCCATAAAAGGACATCCTTCAAGAGGCATGACAGTACTAAAAGTTATTCTCAGCAAGGATAAAATTTAGGAATGGATTAAGTGACAACTGGTTACTGGTTGTATTAGCTACCTACTAAAAGGTTGGCAGTTCAGATCTACCCCAGAGACCTCCTTGGAGGAAAACCATGAAGATCCATTTCATACCCACTGAACACCCAGGGAATACAATTCTACTCGGAAACGCATGGGGGTCGACTTGAGTCCAAAGCGACTGAAGGGCAATTAGTTTTAAATTCGCCGTTTAATTTGGCTAGGAGCCATGCTGCTTTAGTGGTTACGCATTGGGTTGCTAACCACAAGGCCAGTAGTTCAAAACCACCAGCCACTCCTCAGGAGAAAGAAGGGGCTTGCTACTCTCTTAAACTCTTACAGTCTCCAAAACTCACAGAAACAGTTCTACCCTGCCCTGTACAGCCACGATGAGGTGGCAATGGGTTGGGTTGGGTTGGGTTGGGTTTGCAGGTTAGAGACATTTATGAAAATGCCCTGTGCTGATCAAGGCTAAACATGTAACATCCAGCCTAGCAAAGAGTAGAAACCCAGAGGAAATGAGGCAGAGCCTGACTTTATAGAGGCGTGGGGCTTTGGAGATGGGATAATGCCTCCTGTTGAATAGGCACCAGGCTATGGGAAGGAGCCCGCGAGGCGCAGTGGGTTATTCCGATGACCTGTCACCACAAGGGCAGCAGCTTGAACCCACCAGCTTCTCTGCAGGAGAATGAGGAGGCTTTCGGCCGCTGTGGAAACCCATGCTCCTTGGTCCTAGATTGGAATCCACTCAGTGGCCATGAATGTATACTAGGAAAGGGGTCT
Organism: Tenrec ecaudatus; assembly: GCF_050624435.1. Classification (NCBI taxonomy): domain Eukaryota; kingdom Metazoa; phylum Chordata; class Mammalia; order Afrosoricida; family Tenrecidae; genus Tenrec; species Tenrec ecaudatus. Next base: position 71,953,869 of record NC_134543.1, on the reverse strand, counting down.
CTCTCCCCCCACGGAGGAAACGGGCAGAGGAGGGAGCTCCTTGCTGTGGGAAAGCACAAAACAAAACCTGTGCCATGAAAACCTGCTCCTAGGCAGCATTCTTTCCTAGACAGTTTTGGGTCTAACAAGCGTAGCCACAAAAACAACGACAACAAAAACCCTCCTTTATTCTACTTTACAAATCCTAGTTACTTACTGCAGGATCCTGAGAAGCATTATGTTTAGATTTAATCAAATTTTATGACTAAATTTGGGGAACATTGCATTGCTTGGCTCCTAATGAAAAGGTTAATGGTTCGAGCCCCCCAGTGGCTCTGTGGGAGAAAAGAAACATGACTTTCTCTCCGTCTAGAAAATCCTATGGGGTAGTCCTTTTCTGCCCTATAAAGTCACTGTGAATTGCAATTAACTTGACGACCCAGCAGCAACAGTTGTTTTGGGAAATACGTTAGAAAGGAGAGAAAGCCAGAAAGTGTTGCTACTCGGTCCACTTCGCATGCGTGTGTTCCACATGCGTGTTGACACATGTCCCCGTGATCAGTAGAGGACTAGGGAGCAGTTCTCTCACTAGTGATCCCCTTGTCTTCATCTCCTTAAGAACTCAAAACCAAACTCCCGCCACTGAGTCCATGCTGACTGCTGGCACGCCTACAGGACAGGGGAGAACTGAGGCTGCGAATTTCGGAGTCGGTGACTCCTTGAGTTGAAAGCATGGTCTTTCGACCTTGTGAGAAACTGGTTGTTGAAAACGGTTGACCTTGAAGTTAGCAGACCATATTGGAAGCAGTGCTCCATAGTCTCCTTAGATCACCCTTCAAAAACATAAAAAAGACCAATCCAAACAACGACTTCCAGGGCATGTGAAGGGCCAGTTCAATTCAAAGGCAGCAGAGAAAGTTACAGTGGCTGGTTTGGGGCACACCAAAGGGGTCATCTGCCCTATAGCATTGGTATGAATCAGAATCCACCCAGCAGCAGTAGGTTGGTTTGTTTTATGGTTTGGTTCTATCTTGCTTTATTTTGTTTTGTTTTTGAGGCTGCTCTCTCTGTCTCCAAGGAGCCCCAGTGGTTTAGAGGGTTAAGCCTTGAGCTGTCAATCCTCAGTTTGGCAGTTCAAATCCACCAGCCCCTCAGCGGGAGAAAGCTAAGTTACTCTGCTGCCACAAAGAGGCCCAGCCTCCGAAACCCTTGGGAGCAGTTCCACTTTTCCCTGTAGGGGGCCATGAGTCATCTTTTAACTCCAAGGAAGTGGGCTTAGTTTTAAGAGCCGCCAGGACACAAAACAAAACAAAATAACCAATGGCTATCAAGTAAATTCTAACTCCAGGTGGCCCCATGTATTTCAGATTTCTGTGGGCTAAGACCCTTCAGAAGCAGCTCAGCAGAGTTTTCTTCTAAGACCCCTCTAGATAAACTCAAACTGCCTGCCTTTTACAGTTGAATGCGAGATCATTTGCTCAGCCCACGGACTCTGTCTCCAGAGGTCAAACACCAACTTCCTGCCTTGGAGTCAATTTCAGCTCACAGTGGCCCCAGAGGACGGAGGACACCTGCCCTGTTGTGGGTTTCAGACACAAGAAATCCGTAGGGGAGCAGAAACTCCCCTCTTTTTCCCACGAGGCAGTTGGGTGCTCAGACTGACAGACATGGGTGGGAAGCCCAGTCCACACTCAGTAGCCTTACCAAGGCTTCCTCTCCCCATGCATCCCGGTCCATAATCCTTGACCCTCTGAATCTGCGAAAGGGGGACTGAAGGGTTATTCCTCTGAAAGTTGTCCTTAATTCATGAAACACACCATTTATTCGACTGCAGACCTTAAGACGGAGTGGAGGGGCAGACCAAGGCTACGCAGTGGGTCCATCCTGACACTTCTTCATGGCCCAAGAATGCTGTCTTTTTGCAGAAGAGCTCCGTCGATGGTCCTTGGCTATCTGCTTACGTCCACTGCAATTTAGAGAGTCTGTGTACAAGTTCTCCTAGCAAACCAGAGTCAAGGAGGCTTTCTTAGAGGAAGATCCAGTGTTACACTCCCAAGATTATATAAAGCATATAGTCGACAAAGGTGTCCAGCAAAACTCAGATGATGGTTATGATCTCTTCACGAATAAAGGGCTCATGGGTCCTACCGAAAATACACATCCCTTGCCTGCCATAGAACTCGTCCGGAGCCTGTTTCTCTGGTTGGAAAATGCAACGGCACCCAGTGAAATGGAGACCTGCTGCCTCTCTGCCCTTGAGACAGTGTCACTAAGCCACAAGGGGTCTTGAGGGACCATGAGGCGTGATCTGCCTCCTCCACATCCACTAATAAAAAAGTAAATGATAAAATAGAAAAGTTGCCCTCCATGGTGAGGCAGTGGCCCTCCGTCCTTCCAGGGAGTCTTTAATAAAGTAACTGAATCCCATGAAATTCGATCAGATCTGTGCGGTGCAACCTTCTTGCTTTGCCCCTTGACAATTTATTGAGGTGTGTTTCTACCCATGGTCTCGTTTTATTAAATGACAGTTGGAGTGCTCCACTCTCGGAGAAAATGTGCTTTAGATGCTTGGCATACATTTACATAATCTCATTAGGGCGATCTCTCCAGCTTAGTTAAACTCGCCCAATATAAAATCTTATCCTTGGTAGAAGAAAGGCTGTTTTCTCCAAAGGGAATGGGAAAGAAACACGGGATCCAGGCGCATTTTGAGAAGCTCAAGCTGTAATTGTAGCTTTATGTTTCATGTTATGTATTTGAAGTTTGTTAAAAGAGATGGATGAGGGGTAATTGTTATGTTTGGAGGATGCAGGCGTCTAAGAATAGAAGGTTGTGGCTAATGTATTTTAAATGTGGGTTTTTAAAAATAATTTCTCTTATTCACTGTCGGAGAAAATGTTTCTGCATTAAAAAAAAACAATAAAAAATAACACCGAAGGTGATAAATTATCAGCAGTCTCTCTCCACTCCCCACTGGAACCATGAAATTAAGGGTTAACCTCACAGGATCCCCAGAATTAATCAAGAGCTAAAGCGGGAGCAGACTGGGGGAGGCGGTGGGAAGTGGCACAGCTGAACCACCCCCGAGAGCAGTGGTTCTCAACCTTCCTGATGCCATGACCCTTTCATACAGTTCCTCATGTGGTGGTGACCCCCAACCATAAAATTATTTTCGCTGCTACTTCATCACTGTAATTTTGCTACTGTTAGGAATCGGGCGACCCCTGTGAAAGGGTCATTCAACCCCCAAAGGGGTTGCGATCCACAAGTGGAGAACCGCTGCCCTAGAGTCTTCGGCATAACAGTGCAGCGCTCCCCACTATGGCCTGACCACTGAGAGAAAGCCAACCTGTACCCCTAATTCCCGGGCTGCTCGGTGCCCGCAAAAACCTCCTGATCCCCCTTTCCCTGACGTAGTATCATGCACCAGGCCCAAACCCACTGCCACGGAGTCGATGCCCTGTGCTAGCGGCCCTCTAGGACAGGTAGACTGCCCCTGGGGGGTTCTGAGCCAGTAACTCGCTACAGGAGTAGAAAGCCCCGTCTTTCCCCCATTGCCCTGCACAGAGCCCCCACTTTCAGAGAGCCCAAAGGCAATGGGTTGTGTGATCGTGTTTGTTCACTTGCTTGCAGTCTAGCGCAATCAGGAATGCGGGTCCTGCTCCTTGGCTCTTCCAGGAGGCCCGTTTAGCATGCCTGTGCGTCACGGTGCTTAACATCAGTTGTCATCAGTGAGCTCTCGGGATAAAGAGGAAGCCAGAACTGAATGCCTCTTAGAACGCGCCCTTAAATCAGGCCTGCTCAGACAGTGGGGCTGTCCGCCACTGCCGTCCCCAGCACCTGAGGTGCCCAGTGAAATAGACCCCTAAGCACCCCCTGCAGTTTACCGAGTCAGAAGTGGTGTTAGGGTGACTTATATGATGAACTACGCTTTCCGGGTGGCGCTTTAAGAACTCCCAACCCAAGGGGTTCTTTTTGATCGTTTAAAATAAAGCATTGATAGCCAGGATTTTTAAATCTTCTATTGAAGTATGAAATGAACATGTTTGTTCTCCTTCCTGCAGCAGGCCCATTGGCTTGCTTTAGTTACGTGTGTAGCAGATAAAGCGAGGTGATTGCACCTGAAGAGGAGTTGTGGTTAGGGGCCAGGTAGAAGTAAAGGAGCCTACGCATCCACATCCATGCTGGGCATGAATCTGCTTCGTATCTCCGTGAGAGGACGGAGCTCCTGCCTCCTGTCCTTTTGCTCTGTGGTTCAACTCGTATAGGGGAAGGATGTTCTTCACGGCACAGGTCAGCTCTATCTATTTCTGGAAGCAGGCTTTGGGAACTCAAGTGAAAATCGTGGAATCCCCCAAGAATTCACAGTTTCTGTCTGACTGTCGCCCAGGTTCTGCCCGGGTTCTTTTTGGTTTTTTCAACATTGTTCCAGACTCACCGCCCACTTGTCTTGTTCTTACTCTGCCAGTGTGCATTTCCTTACATGGAAGCCATCTGCAAGCCATTCCCCTCCTCCGTTCTCACGGGCCCATTTGTTTGTTTGTTTAAGATGCTGAATCCTGCCCTTTTAGCCCTTGCCCAATATTGAGGGCCATCAATCTTAGAGACAATCTTGGAGACAAACTCTCCCCGAAAGACTCCTGTGCCCCCCTGGTTCGCGGATAGCCGTCCCACCCTAGCTGAGGACAGTGTGGTACCAGCCTTGGGCTCCGTGCCCTCAGACTCAGACTGTGCTGTCGCGCACTGGAAGTCAGTGGAGCGCTAGGCCACTTTTCTCTGACGCCCCCCCCCCCAACCTGGAGAAGTCGTCTTTTTCCTCCTCTGTCTTTTCTTCTCCCCATAAGTCCCCATTGTGACTTATGACAAAACCTACTAGATTTGAACTGGTTTCGAGAACTGAAACCTAAGAACTGGAGAGGGAAGGGAAGGGAAATGTCCTTCTACTGATCGCCGGTCTGGAGCGAGCCTAACTCCCCCCACCCCACCCCCTACTGTCACTGGTGCTTTGTCTGGAGAGAGATGCCTGTGTCTCAGCTAACTTGGGTCAGGCTGCGAGGAAAGAGCCAGTGAGGGCAGTCAGACAGACAGAAGACCTGCGAGAGCACAGTCTACCAACCACTGAGGGCTCTGCCAAAAGTGCTTACACAAGGTTGACGTTCTCACCCTGGTTTGGATTGCAGGCGAGGGGTTTTGGTTCAGAATACCTGGCTGAGCCCATAGTTTCAGCAGGGGGCGGGCCACCTCAAAGCTCTCATCACTTAAAAATAATCAGCCGCTGTCCCACTAGAGTTAGCCAGTGGGTGATCTGTATGCTACTCCAGACTTTGGCAGGGAAAAAGAAACAGAGAAGAGACCAGAGTGCCAGAAGGAAGCTTCCTCTCTAAGATAAATTTGGATTCCCTGGAAAGACACGTAAAAAACCCTGCAGCTTCTTCAGCTCCCCTATTCTTGGTTTCCATTATGTGTGGGAAATAATGCACGGACTACTTAGCACTTCCTTTTGATAACGAAAGTGTTTTGTACCGCTAGAACTGAGGGGTATTCCTAAAAGAAGGGGGGATAGCACCCAGATGCGTTTTTCAGTCACCAGCTTTCTTAAAGTATCGACAGAGAGGCTTTAGCCAAGGTCTTTGTGGTGGGATTGTTTATAACCAGAAGATATGAGCGGAGCATCGCCGTGCTTATCACAAACAGGTAACTGATGGCAGGAAGAAAGAAGCACGCATTTGTCCAAACAGGTGGCTTGGGAACGTGCCCACATCCATCCAGCACCGAGGGGACAGATACTTACAGCCTCGCTCACATCCCTGCATTGCATCCGAAAAGGAAAGGGAAAAAAGGCAAATGCGGATGAGATAGTTAAAGTTTATTGTGCCAACCTAGCAGAGGGATAAATGGCTCGGTGAGCCTCGCCTTTCTAGTTCTCGGGTCTCTTGCTTTGTGATGGTTGGACCAGGGGGCAGCTGCCTTAGTCAGTTCCCTGCTTCAGCTGGCAAGGCTCACTTCCTGCAAGACATCCCCGAGAAGTCACATGGACTGACCCTGGTGCAGCCCTGGGTGCTGAGATGCTTACAAGCTCACTGATTCGGCTTTCTTCCTGCAGTCGGCATCATTGTGTGTATTTTGTGACCTGGAGGAGGACTTTGTGGATTGGTGTCAGACATATGGGTTAATGTTGGACCTGTGGGTTTGGGCAGCACTGGGTTGGGATGCTTTCTTGATGTGTAATTAACCTTTATATAAAACTCTTATACATGAGTTTCTGTGGATTTGTTTCTCTAAAGTACCCCGACTAACACAGAGGATTTCATCGAGACTGTCTAATAGTGGTACTTTGCACATTCTTGTCAAAATGGTGTGTAGCTCAGAAACCCCGTGCATTCCGCTTTCTTGTGGCTGGCATCCTGGCCAATATTTGGCATCTTTGTATGTCTCTTTATGATAAAGTAAGAACCATGAAAGGAAACGTACGGCTTGAGCTCTTTGTGTAAAGTTGTGCTTGCGGGCAAAGAATCATTTGGTTCAGAAAGGTTTTTGGAGAATGTCTACAGATTGCATTTGAGACCAGACAAAGATGACTCTTTAGAACACAGAGGTAGCGTTTACCTGGCACTGACCAAAATCAAAGCATGTTCCAACTCAGATGTGACCAATAAACCCCCCCACCCCCTGCCCGCATGGGTTCATTCTTAAGGTAAACGGTGCACTTGTAAATTTGCGCTCTAAAACCCCTATCTCCGCCCCAGAGTTAAAAGGAAGCGAGAGGGAGGGGGTAATGCTGCCCAACTCACAATAAAGACCGCTCTGTTAAGCCGCAGGTCCTAGAATTCTCTAGAAGGTAGGCATCACTGCCTGGTTTACATCCTCCCTTTTATCTTTGAGGACATTTCAGCCAAAGTTACCAGAACAAGGACTGCTAACAGAGATTCTGTTTCCCAATTCAATGCTCTTCTGTTCCACAAGATTCCTTGCACTATAAGGCAAGCAAGAGCACGTGCATTATTCTTTGTTTCGGGGTTCCTGGCGTAAGTTTGGTGTTCAGGCCTAGATGTTGGCATTCAAGTCTCCCCAGGAAGCCGGACTCATTCTTCCTTTGCGATGTGACCCAGGTGTGGCCGCCTCTTTGGGAAACTTGACATCTGTGTCCAAATGGAATTGTGGGAAGGACAAAAGGTGCTCGGAACAGTGAACTATTTTTTCTTTCTTTCGTAACAAATGTAATTGGGATGGGAAAAGATATCCTCAATCTAGAGGGAAGAAAAACAAGCCTTAGATTTTCGGTACTCAAAATAGAGAAAAAAATGTGTTTGCGCACGCTTTATTTTCTCTACCAGGAATCCTATTGGATTTATTGGTTCTGATGATCATCCTTGGCCAAAAAAAAAAAGATCCAGAACTATCATCAACCATCATCTTCTCTCTTAAGTGCCCAATCGGTGTCTCCAACTCTGCGCTGATAACCTTTTCTAAGGCCCTTGCAGGCTGCTCAGATGCAAATGGTCGCCATTGCCTCCACCAGGTCAGCCACGTCTGAACGCTCACATGCCATTGATTCTGGTACCATTGTACTCCGAGACAAGCTCGGAAATCATAGTGAAAGAAATTCAGAGCACGCTCTCTACCAAATCTCATTGCCACGTTGCACCTGCCCTTGGGGCCTGCTTCTGTCTCTCTGAGGTTGCGCATTGAAACACTTCTGGAGCCGGCGCAGTCGCTGTCGGTTACCTTCGCCTCGACTTTGGAGTCTCTCTCTGGAGGCCTCTTTCCCCATTCTCTCCATAAACGTCTCTTTCGTCAACAACTTCCGCTCAGGCTGCTGCCAGGTGGCCTTATCTGGGACAGTGGTCCCTTGGAAGTCAAAAGTGTTTCTTCTTTTAAAAAGAAAAACATATTCTTGCAACTCTGAACTCCCAAAGATATCATCAGGTACTTTTATTATGGAGTATGTGGGTTACTTAAAAAACTAAATATCGGTTGAGCATACCTTGTGTATGTGTAGCAAGCATATAGGTACTTGGCATACATTTTCCTCTTCACGTAATCCTTTGGTAGCTCTGTAACACCTGAGAAGTTCTAAAGTAATCATCAGAACGCTTCAGCCTAAAGATTCAGACTTCACTGGTCTTGGGTGTAACCTGGACGTGGGAACTTTGACGTTTTCCTGAAGGATTCCAAAGTAGAGTCCAGGCTGAGACCCACTGGTAACTCCACCCACCAGATACTCGCCACTGGGTAATATCACTTTTAAAACTTAAAGAGGAAAGCCAAATCCCAGCCCAGTCTTACCAAACTAGAATCAGTGAAGACAGAGGCAGGGGCTCCATGTTTTTAACACTTCACCAACAGGTAATCCTGTCACATAGCCAGGATAGTGACCTTGATCTCATGCATTATAGCTCTCTCTCATACACACATGCGCGTGCTCACGCGCGCACACACACACACACACTGTTTTGCGGCACGTGCCCTCAAGTCGACTCTGACGCACAGCAACCGCACAGTGAGACCCTACAGGGCAGATGAGAAATGCCCACAGAGTTTTCTACACTCTTATCTTTACACATCACCACGCCTTTTCTCCGGTAGCACAGCTGGTGGGTTCAGATGGGAGCCTTTCATGTAGCTTAACCATTGGGTCACCAGGACACCTCCTCCCAGTACTAACCCATTACCGTCCAGTCCATGTTGCTTTGTATCAGCCATCTAGGACAGAGCAAGACTGCCCTGTACAGGTGCCCAGGATGTCCTATTTCAGGAAGCAGACAGCCCCCTTTCCTGTGGGCAGCTACTTACTGGTAGGTTCAAATCTAGTGCCCTTCACTTTGCAGCCAAGACTTAACCCGGGCACCCCAAGGGTTCCCTTCCCCTCCCTAGAGGCTGTGAACTTGCTGAGGGCTGCATTTACATCTGACTCATAGGGCTTTGCTCATGTCAAAAGCTCCTTTGTACATAGAGCTTTACATGTCCTATGTACACAGAAGGAAGGCTGGTGGTGTGCCAAATCAGGCACTGGGCTGCTAACTGCAAAGTTGTCTGTCCAAACCCACTCGGAAGAAAGATGAGGCTGTGTGCTCACATACAGATTTACAGTCGCCGTGAGTTGGTGGCAGGTGTGGTTTTATGTACGCATAGAGCCAACAAAATGAACAGAGACCCCCTGGCAGAGCACGTCTCCACGTTGTGCTCGGCTTTTAATCTCTCGAAGACTGACTTGAGTACTAAGCAAGTTCTATTCATGCACCCAGCATGATCGAGTACCAGGCTTGGGATTTGAACCCAGGTCCTCTGATCATTGTCTTTCCTCTGTAGCTCAGGCTTTAAAAACAAGTCTTACGTGAAAAGTTCAACTATTTGAATGTTTAGATATATGCTGCCAGGTACTTCTAAAATTTTAACATAGCCTCCCATGGAACAGGTGGCAAAACCCTTCTGTTTGCGTTACTTTAACCCAGAAATGAATTATAGGATCTAGCAGATACTCCTCTTTCCTTCTCCACACAAGATTCTTGTGGCGACACACGCACCTTCTGCTTGTGCATTGGTAATACCACATAGAGATCCTAGAGGGGCACCAGGGGCTGCCGAAGAGCAAAGGAACCCGTCTTGGAAGAAGCATGGCCAGAATGCTCCTTAGAGGCAAGGATGGCGAGACTTTGTCTCCTGTGCTTTGGGCCTGTTCTCAAGAGACCGGTCCCTGGAAAAGAACATCATGTTTGGTAACGTAGAGGGACAGCAAAAAGGAGGAAGACCCGGCACCACAACCGGAAAACCAAGTGGCTGCAGCACTGGGCTCAAACATAAAATAATCGCATGCCTGGTGCAGGACCTCCAGCTGTACACAGGCTCGCTGCGAATCGCCGCCGACCCGGGGCCCCCAGCAACCTTGCTCCTAGTCTTAAATTCTATTTGTCGTATTCCCTGCTCTTTCACCAGGACTTTCCAGATAACCTGCACCAAAGTGTCTAGTTTATAAGCAGTCCCTGTGATGTATTCCCAAAAACTCACCGCCAAGGGAAACCCTTTGGCACAGAGCTGTGTTGTGACTCGCACGTGGGCCACCAGGAGTTGGGATTGGCTGGCGGCAACTAGTTGGGCATTTTTGGTTTTCGGGGAGGGTAGTAAATGGGTATCTTGATTAGACTGCTGTTCAATCTGCGTAAGTCCATAGAGCACATAGAGGCCCAAGCCAGGGTAGAGGTTTCTTTTCTGGAAGAAATGGCGGAAGGGAGGCTCCAGCAGGACCTGTACTCCAGCCTCTATTTGCTGTTTCCAAACGGGGTCACTGCAGAGATGGAATGACGTTTTCAGCAATTCTCCTCTACCCCGGAGGGGTGAGACTTCAGGTCGGCCCTCTCCTGTTTCCTTTCCATTGTGAAATGGTGCAAATCTGGAGAACTCTGAGCCCTTTCAGTGGTCATTGGTCACGATGAGATAAATAAACAGTCCTTGTTGATAGACAGTTTAAAAGACAAGGAGAGACATTCCGGTGAACTTCCTAATGGGCCTCTAGCTCTTACAAAGACTTCACCGTCGTCTGGTTTTCTCAACACGACTACACAGGTCATCTGTGTCACCATTGCGTAGAAAAGGAAACAGAGACACGGGGACATCTAGTCACTCGCCCAGACCCACAAAGCCAGAAAAAGGCACCTGGAGACAGACCTCCACGGTTACTCTCGGTTCTGACCTGCGGTGACAGGCTGGGTACCAGAGAACGACCCTCCCGCGGGCTTGTCAGGAGCCAGTGTTTGGAAGTCAGCAGCCAGGCTTACCAGTGGGTGGACTCAAACCGCCAACCCTTCTGTTAAAAGCCAAGTGTGCTAACTATCTGCACCTTCCAGAGACTCCAGATCCTACTAGGTCTTCGGGGAGCTTTCCACATGCCGCCGCCCACAGACCAAGCCACAGAGAGGAGGCTGCCCGTCCTCATCCACGCAGGATGGAGCTCCTGGTGCCTGCTGGCCTTCCCAAAATGGTTGCCAGCCCAGACGCCTCTCTGTAGCCTTTGAAGAGAATATCAAGTGGGGATTTATTTAGCATACACCCTTTCTGGGTGTATGTTTTCCTGAGCAGTTGTAGATCTGTGTTTTTCTCAGAAGCTGAGCGTTCCTGATAAAACAAGACAGATCGTGATAAATAAGCATCTATGTAAGCCTAGCTGGGAGGAGGACCAGGCACTGTTAACACCCCTCCTGTGAAGTTAATCCCATTTCTTTGAGCTATTTATTTCTTTATTAGTTAATGAGGTCTTGCAGAAATGTGTGTCTGTGGTGGTGCGTTAGCATCCTTGCCTCTAGGAACATTTTCAAATATTCATAAAGTAGCTCGTCTGACCAGAGCTTAAAGCGAAGGTGCATTAAGTATGAATTTAGTCAACTTCAAATGTGGGTGGTCGAGAAGCTGCTCCTGAAATAACCTAACTAATCTTCTGCGCGTCATGTTCCCGGATCAGTAGCTCTGGGCACAAATGGGAAGTGTGACCGGGGAAGGTATTATTCAGAACAGGACTCCAGAAGGCAGCCCGAGAAGCTTTGATCCTGCTTCCCGACGGGCGGGAGCGTGTGGCGTGCTTTTGGAAAACTGCATTAACTTCAAGGAAACAAAAAATTAAAACATGGAAACGGAATGACCGTACCTGCCCGGCCCCTGGGAAGGAAAGCAGGGGCTAGAGCAAGGTGCCTCTGGGGCAGGGTAAACCCTGTGTCTCCTGAAGGCAAATAAGGAGAGACGCCAAAGATGATTTGGCACTCAACGATGCAGTCGGGAAGGCAAAACAAATGTGGGAACTCGGCTACAAACCGGAGCTCAATGGTACAGTCCATCACGCCGCTGACCCGCAGCCAGGCTTGCGAGATCCAGCCTGCTCCCAGCAGGGCCCCAGCAACACATCTAGAGTCACACACAGCCCTGTTGCCTACACGCCCCCATCATCCTAAAGCACAACTACACCAGTCCTTGCCTTTTGGCCTGTCTTTATGGTTCCGCAAGTATCTTAAGGCAGTTGATGTCTCTTTTAAAAGAAGCTGCTCATCTTCTGTGTGTTGTTTATAAGCAAAGGGATACTGAAAATTAATCATGCCATTTCAAGTGTTTGGGAAGGATGAGTCCATTTTCTGTGTGAATAAAATGTGAAACCTGGGCTACAGGAGGTTCTTTACAGGGAGAAAACAACAAAATAGTTACAGCTCAGTCTTCTCCCTTGTGGTCCAGCAGAAAGCACTTGGGACGGTCACCAACGTGGACCAGGTCTTCGTGGGTTGACAGCCGTGTGGGCTTGGGGCACAAATCACGGGCCAAAAGCTCTGCCTGCAGGATCCACTGGCCCCTGGGGTCAATCAGTGTATCCGTGTAACTCGGTGCCGCCCAACATGCTGTCACATACATGCTCAACAAAACCCATTCTCGGTTTTCCAACGGAGTCCTTTCTTCCTGGGAGTCTTCGGCCTTTTGCAATATCCAGCCCTGAATGAAGGAAAACCCCACTGGAAGGGTGCTTGGGTAATCCCACTTGGCACAAGTGTGGGGAGACACAAACCTCTCCCGTTGACGAGCGCTGATACAGCAAACGTCTGCTTTTGCAGCTCAGGGCTCACTTTGTAACTGGTTATGAACTTCCCTCCGTGCGCAGAGGGAGCGGGGGAGATGCTGAAAAGTAGCCTGATCCCGTAAGTGCTGTCTAGAGAAGTGCACCCAGTGTAATGTGAGCTCTACTCTCTTTTGTCTCTTGCTTTGGGAGACACTACACAGAGGGCACCCGGCGGCCCTTATGATTAGAGAAGATCCTGCCGGCACACGTGGCTCGTTCCAAGACAGGCTTGTGCATTTCTCAGAGGAAATACTGTTCCTTCTGGGATGCGAATTTCACCGCTGCATTGTGTACTTCCTGTTCTTTTGCAGGTGATTCACATCACAGGCCGGCTGCGCCTGAGAGTGTCCCTGTCCCACGGGAGGACCGTCCCCAGCCAAATCATGGGCCTCGTGGTGGTGGCTCATGCCTTGCCTCCTCCTACAATCAACGAAGTCAGAATTGACTGCCATATGTTCGTCACGCGAGTGAATATGGACCTCAATATCATTTACTGTGAAAATAGGTACTTTGTTTTTGTTTCCATTTGCCCTGTCTGTACATTGCATGTGGGATGAGGGCTTATGTTTTCAGCAGCCTGAAGGATCCGACTCTCCCAATGAGCCTCATTATAAATCCTGATGTTGCTTTTAATGGCTGCTTGGACTGACACCAACATGCTTTTTACTTAAAATTTCACTGCTGCCCTGATGTACGCTAGGGACAATAATTGACCGAATCGGGCTGCGCCCAGACAGCCAAGTAATCATGAAAGCCCCTTTTGGCTGAGAGCCCAAGGAGAGGCCAAAGCTGAAACAGACATTGGCAAAAGGACGCAGTAAGAGGTGTACCCCGATGCCCGAACCAGACACGCTTCCTGGTGGACGCAAAGGGCCAACTTCGGGATGGTCAGTGTTCACAAAAGCGTGAGGCGCAGAGAGAGCCAATGAGAATAGATGTATGAGTCCCTCAGGGGAATTGAGGGCAGGGAGTGGGGGGAGAGCCGAAAGGAACTTTGCAAAACTATCAAAGAAAACTTTGTAATCCTGAGGATTTCACTTTTAAATTAAAAAGAAAATGACTCATCATAGAAAGGAGTTGGAAGTTCTTCCTCAAGACAGAGCTTTTAGAGAAGATCTTTTTAGCCTCTGGTTAAAAAGTTCACTTTTCCCATTAAGTGTATAGCAAGGGACAGGGAAATGGGACAGTGCCCCTTTCGGTGTTTCACTTAGAAGTCACCAGCCCGTCATTAGATGGGTGGCAGGAATGGAGAATGGGGGGGGGGTGAGGAAACCCTGGGGGTCACCATCCCCTGGTGCCACGGATGTTACTCAGTCCATTTGAAACAAAAGACGCTTTCGTGGCACAGATGTTGTTTGGGTAGGAAGGCACTACATGTTGGGGAGCCCTGGAACACCACCAGAGGGAACCCCAGAGCGCAGAGTAGCCAAGTGGCTTGGGGAATGGACCTCTCCCGAAGCCAGCCAAGAGGCAGACAGAAAGCGCCTGCTTGCACGCTGTACAGAAGAGCTAGCAAGGAGACCAAGTTAAAAACTGCCGGCATTTCCAATCAGGAGTGCCATTCATAAACAAGCATAACCATTGGGAAAAGATAGCCCACCACCTGAGCTAGTAGTGTTCAGTGGGTAGAAATTAATCATGAACCTATGGCTATGATTTGGTAACCCTCCCCCACACCCCTCACGCCCCCCCCCAAATTAAAAAGCCGCTGCCATCATTCTGACTCAACCTGACCCTTTAATTGGAATAGAACTGCTCCCGTGGGTGTCTGAGACTCTAAGTCCCTCATTGTTTTATAAGTGACTCTATCGGCTTTCCACCCTACCTCAAGATGTCTTGGTGTTTGTTAAGACTTTTAATGTCTTGGCCGTCTACTTGTCTGTGCCTGAGATGTTTGGGAAGGAACACACAACCCCAGGAAAGACGAGGTAGCCAGCAGGATTCCCTGGGGCTGGCCAGTCTTCTCTGATTGCGCAATGCCGTGTGTGTCTAAAAAGAACAGTGCTCCGTAGGGTTTCCAAGGGCTGATTGTTTGGAAGTCGATAACCAGGTCTTTCTTTTGAGATGCCTCTGGGTAGACTTGAACCTCCAACCTTTAGGTTATCAATCAGGTGAGCCTAGTAACCATTCTCATCAGCCAGGGATGCTGATCATAATGCCAGCTAGCCCTTACTGACTATTTCTAGGGGCTAAATGATGCTCTGGGAAGCCCTTTGGTCATAGTGGTTACTCATTGAGCTATTAACAGGGGCCAGGGGTTCGCAGTTTGAAAACACCTGCCTCTCAGAGAGAGCGAGATGAGACTTTCTACCCCGTAATGAGTTTAAAGAACTTGAAGCCCACGTGGGGCTGTCATCGAGGGTCACCAGGAGTCAGCATGGGCTTGAAGACGGTGAGCTTGTTTGGTGTGGATAATACTCTAGGAACCGGCTCATTCAATCTTCCCAGTGGTTTCACGAGGCTGGTCCCACTGCATCTCTACAACCCTCAGGAAACAGGCTTAGGGGGAAGGAAGTGACTTGCTTGGGGACAAGGTCTGAAACAGAGTCTGAGATATTAAAAAGATATACTTAGTACCTTCCTATGGGGTCCCTCCCTTGATTCCTTGTCTCTTACTCACCCTTCAGAAGCCTGGCTGAAGGGCAGGGAAGCCTGGCTGAAGGGGGCCTCGCAGGGACACGGGCCCAGGAATATCCCTGCAATGGTCACCATTACAGCCAGCAGAGCGGTTCATTCTCTGACTGCAAGCGTAGCCGCTGGAGAAGTAGCTCCCACCCAGAGAAGCCAATGAAGAGTCAAAGAGCGAACCGTGGATTTGCTGCCTCAGAAGCGTGCTGCTTGGGAAAGTACAATTTTCCAAAGCTCAAGAAAGGTCCATTTCCTTGATTTAGATTTGCTATCAGTACTCCTTAAAAAAAACAAAAAAAAAAAAACAAAACAAAGCCTCATCTTATTTGCCTAACTCCCAGTAATAGTTCTTCCCAATAGCAGCCCTAATTTTTCTTCCTATGAAAACGGAACGATTGATTCTTCCGACACGCTCCGGGACACGAGTGTCTACGGGTACCATACTAGTAATTGAGATCATTCTCTGTGACCCACTTTTAGCCTTTTTCTTCCCATTAAAAAAAAAATGCTTCCCACAACCCCTCATTAGCGTATACAATACAGCATTATTTCCCAACTGGAGATGATAGTAATTACGAAAAAGACCTGTATTGAAGGTAATTGCAGATTTGATCCGACAGAAAAGCATACCCGTGCCAGGCACTCAGCTAAATCCACTTCCTTTCATTCATGAATCCTCTCACTGCCCCCTCACATGTTTTACAGACAAGGAAACCGAGGCTCAGAGAAAGAGGCGGCCCAGAATTCTGACCCGGATGTGGGTCACTGGGCAGTGCGGGTCCTGTCTGCCCATCGGGGGAGATGCCCGACCTGTGCTCCCCATGGCCCCCGGCTCTGGTGCTAAGGCGCTTTGGCAATTGAAGGGTCTAATTCAAATAGAGAACAAACGAAATAAAGGTCTTCCCTGAAGACCAGGGGGGCTTTGTGCTGGGGTTTATTATAGAATTAGGGAATTGTTGGCTGGAAACGACAGCTCCCGCCTTGCCTCCCCAGCCCCGTCTCCTCCTCCAGTGTCCCTAGGACGGCCTCCGGCAAAGCTTTCAGAGGAGCCGGCAACTTTCAGAAACCCCACGGAGGGTCTCTTAATAACATCCCAGAAAGGGGGGGTAAACGCTTCTTGGCAAACAGCTAATGGTTTTAGGGAAACACCAGCTAACCTGATTTTATACCAGAGAACCTTGGAATCATTAGAAAACACTCCTTTCATTTCTCCAACTAGTCTTATCTTACCAAGAAGGCCAGTTTTGCCAAAAGCTTTGATGCCAAAAGCTAATTAAATTGCTGGAGAACTTCACTCACGGAGTGGTGGCTGTTCACGACGCTCCGTATGATTCTGTTTGGGTTTCTCATTTCCCCGGCTTTGAGAGCTAGCCTCTTTTCCTCAAGAACATGCGCGTGGGTTTCTTCAGAGCCTCATGTCTAAAGATTCGCTTCGCGTCGGAGTAGATCATAAATTATAAAAAGGACAGTAAAGGGAATAAATTAAATTTTAAAATGTATCCTCCTAGCTCGGACTGACCCACTCGAAGCGGTACTTAGACCAGGAGGAGGGCAATCGGGATCTGGGGGTGTTCGTGTAAACCAGGCAGAGCCCCCCAACATGTTGTCCCATCTCTATTCTGTGTTTCCGTGCTCCTGCCTG
Source organism: Tenrec ecaudatus (assembly GCF_050624435.1). Classification (NCBI taxonomy): domain Eukaryota; kingdom Metazoa; phylum Chordata; class Mammalia; order Afrosoricida; family Tenrecidae; genus Tenrec; species Tenrec ecaudatus. Next base: position 71,937,034 of record NC_134543.1, on the reverse strand, counting down.
AGGACACTGACTTCTGCACAATCGGCGACAGACGCCAGCACGCACGGACCGCGGAGCAGAAGCCTGGAAGGGCTCCTACCGGGCTTTGAAAGTCTGCGTGGAATGTGCCACACGGTACCAGTTGAAAGGACCAGGAGTGAAAGCTGAGCTCCCAAGTGACTAAGATTCAAAAAGACGATGCCCGGGGGCATCTGGATGTCTCCGCATTTAAATTATATCCCTTGAAATGCCAGTTTGGACTTTGTGCCAAGACACAGTCGTGGCGCTTTTTCATGGAAATACCCAATAGAACACCAATCTGTTTCAATGAAAGGTGTCTCTGATCATTTGGTATAAACATTACATGTTTTTATTTTATTATGTAACCTTGAATTATCTTGGCCCCAAATGAGGATCTTGCATTGTGACTGATTCTCACACGTTTTATGGAATTATGGTGTCTAAATGTGCATTCTCATGCCAAAATGAGAACAAGAAAAACCTCTCCAATGATTTATATGCCAGTGCTTGATCTAGCAATATTCCCTACTTTTTAACAAAGTCTATCAGACGTGGAAGGGAACATCTGATCTCTGAAGGGTGTCTTCCTCCTCCCAGTTCCCTTGTTACAATGACAGTGTGTCGGTGGATTTGTTTCTAAGTTATTTGATTGTGTTGAAATATGCCCCCTTTGTGAATCCCAGCTTGCACTCTTGTCTTTGTAGGATTAGCGATTACATGGACCTGACCCCGGTAGACATTGTAGGGAAGAGATGCTACCACTTCATCCACGCCGAAGACGTCGAGGGCATCAGACACAGTCACTTGGACCGTGAGTACCTCGTGCCTGAGGGTAGAGCCCAGGCTGGTGTGTCTCTCTGTGGCTTTAGTGTTCACGTTACAGACAACAGTCGATATGCGGTGGGGAAAAAAATGAACCATAAATCACTTCACCTGTGCTAGATTGCAAGTTAGACCTCAGGCCCAGAGAAATTGCTGCATCTCTGGGCACTCACCCTGAATTTTTGTGGTCTCTTGTGCTCTCTCTCTCTCCCCTGAAGTGGTGGGAGAATTTTTGGTCTTTAAATGTTTTCTGAACCCTTTCATTTCCTAGAGAGCAGCTCGGAAATTTCTGGTCTCCATTTCAAAGTACATGTGGGAAGAAAACAAGCTCAAATAGACCAGGAGCCTAATTAGCATTTGTACTTGGCTAGTCACAGAGCCGGGGTGGGATGAGTGGGTCTGGTGGAAGTCACCGCAGCCCTCCTGTGGGCACAGTCGACTGCCAAGGGCGTGTCATTGGTTGGTTGCGCGTGGAGAGTTTAGGCAGAGGAGCAGGTACCTCCAGGTTCTGACTCTTGGGACTGAGAAAGTAATCCGAGGTCTCTGAGGCCAGTGCCCATCTGATGACCCCCAGGCTGAAGTCCCAAGTAACTTCTGTGGTGTCTAAGCAAGGACAGACCAGCAAGTCTAAGCCCAGCTGGGTCTAAGTGCTGACTCTCCCATCCTCCTTCTACTGCAGCTTGCCCTCCATTGGCTCAGCCGGCCTGTTTCATGGTGCCCATGGGGATCCAAGTACCCCGTAAGGCAGGCAGCACCACTTTGGTGAGCCACTGAGCAGCAAGCTTCCTGTTTCCACCAAACAGGGTTCTCTGTATGACTATGACCTAGGGTCATCTTGATAGAGGAGTCGGGGTCCTGCCTACTTATATTCCTCTCAGAAAAAGAAAATCTCACTGACATCAAGCCACTTCCGACTCATCACAACCCTGTGGGACAGGGCCCAGCTGCCCCTCGGAGTTTCTGAGACTAACTTTTTTTTACTGAGATTGTAACTTTTTACGGGAGTGAAAAGCATCTTTCTTCCACTGAGCTGCTAATGGTTTTGAACAGCTGACCTTGTGGTTAGCCATGTAACCTACTACAGCCTCCATGGCTCTGGACCTATAGTCCTAGAAGGTTCTGAGCCCAGTTCTGATCTTGGTTGTAAATGTATGTGAAATAACACAATGAGAGACTGCAGCTGGAAGATGAAGCATTGGGGGTTTTATTGTTTTGTTTTGCTTTGCTTTGCTTTGCTTTGTAATAAAACTCAGCCTGCTGGCCTTTGTACTTCTTTCTTCTCCCTTTCCTTGCCATGGCCAAAGAGAGATGGTTCAGATCTGTCTTCCGCTTGCCATTGTTTGCTCATTTCAAACTCGGTGACCAAAGTCTCTAAGGTGACCATCTGGTGCAGTGTTTTTACCTGTGCAGGAGAGCCCCGACTTGCCCTCTGATGTCAAACTGCGTGTGTAGCAACCAGGGCTCTGGAAAGAGCCTGCCTGCCAGGCTGCCCTCCAGCAGGTTGTATTCCCAGCACTGCATGCCCCGCCCACCAGGGACTCAGGGAAGGAAGACACCTGTGACTAGGAAGGAATGGGTGTCATGTATCATGGAAGCAGATGGCTCTTCAGTTCATTGAAATGAAAGCCCTTGTCACTGGGAATGCTGAGGAAATGGACAAAGTCAGGACCACTTTGAAGGAAGCCAGGGATAGATATGATGTTGGACCAAGACATAGGTCAGAGATACAGACTTAGAAATAACATACTGCTTATAAAAGACTGTCAGAGAGCATGTGTGTTCATGTTGAGGTGGGGGTGCTCTTTCCTTCGACGATCCTAATGGAGGTCTAAATTCATAAACCTCATGCTGACCAAAAAAATAACCAGTAAACAAACGTGCCCTCCTCCACTGTTCTTTGGTAAACACCGCTCTGTCTACGATTTGATTTTCAGCCAAAGAAACAATTCCCCAGGAACCATGAGCTAGGGCAATGCATTTCTTCCCGCACAGCAAAGGTCTCCAACGCCTATGTTGGATGTAACTCTTTCCGATCTCCTTCACCCATTTTCAGTAGCCAGAAGAGTTGGGGAGTGAAACATACACTGTTCTACCATACGCTATTGTGCTGCTCGCCTGATTTTTCTGATATCTTGCCAACTAAGTGTGCCTTCAAGCCTGTGCCTTTTTTCATTGCTTCCTATTGACACCCTGGCTATTGCTTTATGATTTAGCTTACTAACGAGTTCACGCCTTTAAGTCCTACACGACTTCGAATGTCGAGTTCTTTCAATCACCCCTTTAAACACATGGAAAAAAACAAACAGAATGAGTTGATCATTCTGCACAGTAAAATGCACTTCCCATATTTAGCTCCCATGCTGTGGAATAACTCCACAATGTCAAGTAGCACACAATTAGTGAAACTGTAGGGGAGGGAAAGAAGTGTTTTGATCCTGAGGAATTTTGATCCTAATCAGATTGAGATTTCAACGTTCTTACAGTGCTTGATGTCTTCAATCACCAAAAAAGAAAAAACCCTGATTTTGATGTCAGCTTTTGCATTCTGGGAACGAAAAGAAAATGCTAAGATATACAAAGGCATCCAGCTCTCTACAATAAACATTAACATCATTATAAAGTAAGATTGAGTCTAAAGTCGTGTGATGGAATGTATGATGTTTACCTAATTCTCCAAGCAAAGCCAGCGGAGTAACAAAATGACAGAGCATGTAATAAGTCTGGGTTGTGTAAACACTGAAAAGGAAAAGGCAACAAGCCAGCGCAGCATCTTGCTTGTCCGAAGCCCTAGGCTACGACTGAAGGACGCGCCTCAACTGGGCCTTCTTAGCCGGAAAAGGTCATGGTGACATGGAAGCAGTTCAAGAATGAGATAGAATTCTAAAACAAAGAAGTGGCTAAAAATAAACCACATTAACTATTTAGCTCTTCTTCCTAGAGCTACGGCCACAGATCCTGATGGTGCGCAGGAAAGGCAGGATTTCGTCTCGGATGAGATGCCTGATGTTTGGGTGTAGGTCTTCAGCTGCCATGTATGGATAAAACAGAAAATGAAGACTCAGTAGCCTTTGCTAATAAAACATACTGTTTCTTCCCTTGTATCTTCCTCCCTACCCCAACCCGCAACCATCAAAACCACGACCATCGTTAGGAAATGCTAAGGACTCATAGCAACGCTATATAGAAATTCCGAGACGGCAAGGTATTCTGTCTCCTCTTTCTCCCGTGGAAGGACTGGTGGGTTTGAACTTCCCAGGCTGGCCACTTGTCACCCAAGGTCTGACCCACAGCAGCACCAGTGCACAAATGAACCTGTATCTAGAGTAAGCTAAGAAGGAATCTCCATGTGCCAGGCTTCAGCCACTCTGTCAAGTTCAAACAGGAGCCTTGCAACAGCTCCTGCCCCATAGGTTGGATGCCCCATAACGCACAAGTCACTGAGAGTCCTCTGCGCCACCAGGAGGGAGCGCTCCTTCACACTGGCCAAAGAGCCCTGTGATTTCTTTGTCTGTAAATCGCCTCGCTGCAGCCATTGACCCCCATCTCATCGACTCGGCAGGACAAATTGTGTGCGTCACCGTTTCTGCATTTGAATGTTCCACCATCCGCATTAGTAGTTATTTGGGCATCTCTGCCTCTCCATCCCCCTCCAGTCGTCTATTGCTCGGGAGGAATCAGCTTGAAGATCATCAGTCATGTCTCCCTGCAGTTACCTGGAGTGTCTGTGTCGATCTTGAATTATGAGAGAGGTTTCGGCACAATCTCTACCACCCCTACCTCTGCCGAGAGCCACGAAGAAACGAGGGAAAACCGCAAATGCGAAGCCACACGGGGACACCTGCTTTGCGTTTCTCTTGATTTCCATTGAATTCAGCCTGGAAAAGGAGCCAATTTTGTCTTCAAACACCCCTCAGGTTCTTCTGGGCTCAGTTACTACTTTCTAAAACCCCGAAGAGTGGCCCGAAGGAGAGTTCCATTCTGAGTGTGCTCCACCAGTAAGGCTCAATGCGTGGGGAACGGGGTGCTTGTAGGAAAAAAGGCGCCGGGCAGCCGAGATGCGGCTGAACCTGGCCCAGTGGTCCAGCGTGCAAGCACTGGGTTACTGTCACCCAGCAGGTTGGCAGTTCCAACCTCCTCAGCACCTCGGAGCGAGAAAAGGCTGGTGATCTCCTGAGAAGAAAACCAAACTCACCGCCATCGAGTCGATGCCGACTCACAGACACGTGTCTTGCTCCCATCAAGAAATAGTCTCAGACCCACAGGGGCAGCTCTGCCCTGCTCTGTAGGGTCTCCAGGAGTCTGTAAGGTGTGAGCCTAGAAACATCTCAGAGGTCGCGTCTCCTCCGTCCCACAGGGATCTCTGTGAGGGGAAAGGGACTCCGCAGCAGCCAGCAACACAAAGGAACCTTTGCCTCGGGCGGTCATTTCAGAGTGAGAGGGACTTGCAGAGGGCCCATAGGACCCTGCACAGTTAGCAAGCCAGCACCCACCTAGCACATCAAGGAATGTTGAAGGAGAAGGGGAGAGGGAAGAAAAAAAAAAAGCAGCAGCAGCAGAAACCTGTTTATATCTTCATCACAAACTTGCGTGCTTCCTAACAAAACTAATGTGCAGCTACCTGGCATAATGCATTCCATGCTGTTTTGCATCAATAACCCCTACACTTCCCTCCTGAAGGCGCCTCATTGCCAAATGCAAGCCGGCTGCTTAATGCAGGACTAATTAGTATAGCCCCTTCCAGTCTGCAGGCCCTCCATTGTGATTCCTTCCCAGCTCATTTTTTTCCACAACTGAGCATCAATCAAAGTAAGTGCCCTGCCTGCCTAGGCAACACAAGATGTCCTCCGTGCATTTGTCATCTGCCACACAAACAAAGGGGGGATTTAATTGTGGATTTGGGCGTACGCAGCCATTGCTCACGCTAAAGGGGAGCCGCATGCCACGGAAGCAGAGAAGGTATAAAGTTTGATGGGTGGGCCGAGTGCAGAGAGCATGGGATTTTTTTCTTCTCCTTCCTCCTCCTCTTCATCAGAGCCTTTCTTCCAGGCTCAGTCTCCCGCAGTCCAACATCATCCTGTCCACGGACCGGACTTTGCTGCAAAGCAAATGAGTTTCGCCGCTTCGTGTACATGAGTCTGAAAGTCCGCTGAAAAGCAGTGCGTGCAAGCACCCCGAGCTTGCCTTTCTTCGGGAGCCAAGTCAGCCTGCGTGGCGGGCCTCTCTGTAAGCTATCGAGACTGTCATGTGGATAAAGCGAGACGATGCAGGAACAGCTTTGTGCTGTTTTTATGATTTTACGGTCTTCGTGTCTGAGGGAGCTTTTTGCTGTTTGTTTTTGTTTTGCTTTGATTGTTGGCTATACAAGTCCAAGAGAGCTGAGGCCAGCAAGGGGTCCCCAGTCCGCACAGAACGTGTCTGCCCCACTGGCCACTCCCAGTGGACCGGGGGTTCTCACTAACAGCGTGTCTGGGTAAACCAGGCGCTGACACACATCACGGGTGGAAATGGCAAATTTACGTGTGACATCCTAGCATAGCGTGCCCTTGCCTACACTGTACGTCTTTCGTGACTTTTCCAGAAGGGGATTTTGACCTCGTTTTCTTTTTTTCAGTTAGAAGATGTTACTTTTCATCATATTTGTGTCAAACACATAAGCCTTGGTCAAGAAGTCATGAATCCAGCTAGACAGTACCCTAACCCAAAAAACCAACTCTTCCATTAAATTGATGCTGACTCACGGCGACCCTATGGGACAGGGTCGAACTGCCCCTGCCTCTCAAGAAGAGACTGGTGGTTTTGAATTGCTGACCTTGCAGTTAGCAGCCCCTCCATACTGCCCCACGGCCTGTACACAGACAGGAGAGCCAAGCAGACCAAGCCTTGCCACCAGCCAGCAAAGTGGGATGTGCAGGACTGCCCGTGGCCAGCCTGGTCCCCCTGACGGCCTCTTAAGGCCCAGGCTGTGCAGGACTGCAAGCCTCCAAGGTGGGGACCAGCCACTTAGGCAAGGTGACTTCTTCCTGCAGCAAAGAACGTGGCTTACAGGGCAGGCATACTTCCCAGAAGGGGGCTACCTTAGAAAGGTAAGGATAGGCTAGTGAGGGGATGCTGCCGGAAAACTAAACCCTACGCCAACAGGGACCCAGCTGAAGACTTAACCAGAAACCCCGTGGACAGGGGGCGGGAGTGACACTGAACATGATAAAAATATTGCGATATTATGAAAATAATGTGCAGGGCGTTCGCCATGTGAAAAAATAACAGCTAATGCCTGTGCTTTCTCTATAGACTGTAGTAACCCGTGCACCAGCTATCTTGGCCTCCCACAGGGTTTCAGAGACATGCAGAATCTCAGACCCACCACAAACTTCCTGCATCTGAATCTGCAGTGAACAAGAACCCCAAGTGAAAGTAGACTGAAAAACGATTACTTAAAAGACATTATTCACTAGGGAGGAACAGTCCAATCAAATCAATTAAGCAGTCCCTCTCCAACTGGGAATGTATTAATAACCAAAAGCCAGAGTCCCTGCCATTGAGCCCATGCTGATGTCTGGAGACCCGCTAGGACAGGGGAGAACTGCCCCCGTGGGGTCCCAGAGAGTAACTCTTTTTTTTTTAAATTGGGGCTAATACAACTCTTATCACAATCCATACATACATCAATTGTATAAAGTACATTTGTACATTCGTTACCCTCATCATTCTCCAAATACCCGCTCTCCATGTAAGCCCCTGACATCAGCTCCTCATTTTCCCCCTCCCTCCCCGCTCCCCACTCCCTCGTGAACCCTTGATAATTTATAAATTATTATTTTGTCATATCTTACACTGTCCAATATCTCCCTTCACTGACTCTTCTGTTGTCCTTCCCCCAGGAAGGAGGTTATATGTAGATCCCTGTAATCAGTTCCCCCTTTCTACCCCACCTTTCCTCCACCCTCACAGTATCACCACTCTCACCACTAGTCCTGAAGGGATCATCTATCTGTCCTGGGTTCCCTGGGTTTCCAGTTCCTATCTGTACCAGTGTACATACTCTGGTCTAGCCCAATTTGTAAGACAGAATTGGGATCATGATAGTTGGTGGGGGGAGGAAGCATTCAGGAACTAGAGGAAAATGGTATGTTTCATCGTTGCTACACTGCATCATGACTGGCTTGCCTCCTCCCTGCGACCCTTCTGTAAGAGGATGTCCAGTTGCATACAGATGGGCGTTGAGGCCCACTTCGCACTCCCTTCATTCACAATCATATGATTTTTTTGTTCTTTGATGCCTGATACCTCATCCCTTTGACACCTAGTGATCACACAGACTGGTGTGCTTCTTCCTTGTGGCCTTTGTTGCTTCCAAGCTAGATGGCCACTTGTTTACCTTCAAGCTTTTTAGACCTCAGACGCTATATCTTTTGATAGCCGGGCACCATCATCTTTCTTCACCACATTTGCTTATGCACCCGTTTGCCCAGACAATAACTCTTGATGAGAGTAAGAAGCCCCATCTTTCTCCGAGAGGGTGGCTGGTGGTTTTGAACTACCGACCTTGTGAGCAGCTCCAGTGCCCAATGTATATGTATGTATACATATATATGGGTGTGTATTTCTATATATATATGTGTGTGTGTGTGTGTGTATAAACTTGCTTTTAAGTTTCAGAAATAGTAAAATATCTCTGCCTTCAGGAGCTTAAAGCCTGGTAGAGAAAACATTTAATTCTGAAAAGACAGCAAAAAATGTGAACTGTCAGGATGTATACACAAAGCGCAGGAACCCCAGATGTAGAGCAAGCCAAGATGAGCATAGAGGGGAAACAACAGACGGAGCACATCCTCCCTGATCCTTGAAAGAGGATGGCCAGGCAAGATGGCAGGAGGTCCAGGGGTGTGTTAAAGGCATTCCTGTCTTAGGAGGAGGTTGAGGGGGATAAGCACAGGATCATGTCGCTCCTCCCAAGGAGAAAGCCACAACTTTGATGTGACTGAGACATTGTAATAGTATTCCAACATGAATTCTGGGACTTTTCTTTGTTACTAGTTCAATTTTTAGCTACTTTTTCTTAGAGCCCCAAAATAAAACACCTGGTATTTTTTTAGCAGAGAACCCATTGCTCTTAAAGATCCAATCAGGAAAAAAATAAAACAAAAACCGTACTTCTAAATCATCCATTTTCAACAAATTTTTAAAAATCAGTTACATTTATATATTAGCATTTTTGTTCTTAAGCTTGTGACTATTTTTAAACTGCTCTCTTTAAAACATTTAATGAAGCCATGCATCTCTCAAAAACATCAAACATATTTTACCCAAATGAGCAACATAGTACTTCATTTACATATGATTATGTTGTACCCCACCCCCATAAATAACGGGGTTAACTAAGGATCAAGTTATTGGAGCTGCTTTATGAATGCCCACGTCTTTTCTGGCTTCCTAGAATCTTCAGTGAGTTCTATCAGCATGTCTCTGGCTGCAGGTAACAGAAACTCCAAGGCGAAATGCCTTAAACTTTCTTTGAAATTCTCTAATGTTTCTTTTCATGACCAAAGGTCAAGAAACCATCAAGGCCTCACAACGTCAAGAGAGGGTCAGACCCCTTTGCATGATCATTTCTGAGTGCCATGAAGATGTTCCCAGGGGTTCCCACCCCAGTAGGGGGAAGTCTCCTGGTTTCCCATTGCCCAGCATGTCTTCAGCCACACACTGGCAAGGGGAGGGCATTAACCTTGATCAGTGTAAACACTCCACATCCCCACCCTGCGGCTCTGGAAGAGATCACCCTTAGGAACTGAGTTTTCTTGTCCAGGAGGTGGGAGACAACCCATATTCTGGACTGTTTTCCCAACTTCTTGGACTTCTAAAGATCTGGTTTTTAGAATGTCCCCATGGTGTGGAAGACTAGTTTATAGATACCTATATCTTGCCAGTTATGTATTTATGTTTATAGATGTTGAGTGGACTGCATGAAATAATTAATCCCAGGACCACAAAGCCCACCAGAGACCGGAAACAAATCTGAGTTTTCTATGCAACCTGATCACCTCAGTCTCCCAGTTCTTCACTGTTCTCCGTCATCCAAGAGAAGAGTCCTCCCAGGCTGGGTCAGACCCCTGTCCTGTCAGAGATCTGCATACCCTTGCCTTCCCCTTGATTCTCACTGAACATATTCCAAAGTTCAACCAATCCCTGGCACACAGAGTGGAATTACCCTAATTAAGACTAATATCCAAGGGCAGGCCCATGACAGATTCTGCTCACGGTGCTATCCCCCAGTGCCTGTGGAAATTAAAGACTCCAAAAATATTTACCGAATGAATGAATGAACGAAATCCACTAACCCTCAGTTCTTGACCATAAATCTCTCTTACTGGCATGCTGGGAGTTCACTGCTTCCCTGTCCCCCAATACACGGGCGTGCGTACCCGCACAGAGTAAAGGTTAAAAAATCATGTCTTTACTGTGTTCAGGGAATCTTGGTGATGCTGTGGGCTAGGGTTGGGGCTGCTAACCCCAAGGCCTGCAGTGCAGAACCACCAGCCAAGGGAGGACAAGGTGGCTCTCTGATCCTCTAAAGACGTATGGTCTCAGAACCCCTACACTGGGTCGCTGTGAGTCAAAGTGAACCCCACAACACTGAGCCTGGTGTTGGCTAGGTTTGGTGTGATATATTCTATGCTTTCAGTTGAAGCAGGCAGGAATGAGTCAGTTGCAAACTCCCTGGCTGGACTGAAAACAGCTTGGGAACTGGATGTCGCTTGTGCCAACCATTACATTGAGTCTTCCTGCCCTAGGACATGACACCAGCAGCACCTCGTCTCCCAAGTGCATTACCACAAAGGGAAATTTTTGTTGTTGTTGTTGTTTAAATTTAACAAATTGACATGTTATAAATCAATGAAAAGTTTTCTGCATGATTCAATATTAACAGTTAATAAACATCTATCAATTGGCAGTGGTGTAGGAAAAAACCTCTTCTGAGGTTATAAATCACACAGATAGCAATTCAAGTGGGGCCTGTCATTAGTGTATTAGGGGGAAAATCTATAGATGATGCATCGCCGTTCCCAGGACATCCATGGGCCTTCTGTCCTGAAGCTCATAACTCACATGAAGTATCAAATATCATTAAACCTTACCAAATATTGCTCAGCACGTAGATTTTTTTTACAAACCCTAAAATCCAATTTGTGGACGCCTGCAATTTAAGACCTCCAGCTCACTAATTGCAAAATCTATAGGCAAGTCTGCACAGCATCAAAGCCACCGCTGATCCTACGAGCAGTTCTAAATGAACCACTGTCTCTATGGCGAGTAAATAAAGCGTTTAATGTACAGTTTCGGGCTACAGGGCCGTTGCTCCTGTGGGTGTTGAAAATGGCCTTCCTCTAAGGATCAAGGCGATCACTTTTTAGATACGAAACTTGTTCTTGTTTTTAAGTCTCTGTCAGGTTCATTCCCCTGTAGCCCACAGTTTTCTCAAAGGCTGAGGAAAGAGTATTCCAGAATTTTTTTAAAAAGAAAGAAAGAAATCCTGTTTCCAGAATGAAGTTCCCTGTCAGCCTGCCCTGGGCCTTAGGTGGAGAAGCAGAGATTAAAGAGTCAGTATTCTTTTTCATGTTTCGCTGCCAGTTTGGTGAATGTCGAAAGAGACCCACTGACTGCAGGGAGGCACTCAACATTGGCAGGAAGTAAAGAGTGCGAATCGAGCATGCTCCCTCTTCTCCTGTACTTTCTTACACACACACACACACACACACACTTACACCCCTCTTTAGTGAATTCAAAAATCACTTTCGAATTTCTCCCAAAAGGCACCGCTGAGGAAGGTGCGTCCAGGAGGGGTGAACGGCGCTGCAGATGGGGTCTGCCTCCGGCCATGACAATAACGAAGCTCTTTGTTCTCTGTGTGGATGTGAAGTGTGAAATCGCCGACGAGCTCACCGGTTGCTATTTATTCCATACGTACCGGAATCCACTCAGCACTGCACCTCTTTAAGGCCTCTGCAAACCACCAAACGTCCTTTTGTGAGACCCACCGCTCAAAGATCGCTTTTGCTAAGCATTCTTGTCTGCTCTTCAAGCGGAATCAGACTACTTCCTTCTCTTCTGGACGCAGCTCGCTATTTAGGACCCGCGGCTTTTGTGCCGCAGGACGAGACCCCACTCCCCTCTCTGTCCCTCCATACTTCTGAAGGCAAACTTGCGCCAATCCGCTTTGATTTACTAACAGAATCATAGCCCTGCCCCAGACACTGGCTCCCCTTATGTCCTTTTTTAAGTGTTAGTCTATTTCTGGGGACAAGGGTTTACCAAGGCAAACCAAAACCCCCATGTCCGTAACTGTGCAGAGCCACGGATGCGTGGGCTTCGTGGAAATCAATGGAACGCTACTCGACTTTCAGAAGACCTCGTATCTACAACCACACGTCCCTTCCACACCGACCACTGTGCTCACACTCAGAGCCCGGGTAACCCTTGAGAACAGAAACGCAGTAACACGTAGCAGCCTAGTATTGTGTGTGTGTGTGTGTGTGTGTGTGTGTGTGTGTGTGTAGAACGTACTTGATGTAAAGGTCACTTGTTCTGAAAGGTCAGTGCTGCTGCTTGGGATTGGCCGTTGGCACAGCTCCGTCACACAGCCGGGGTGGCCCTGCCTTCACTCGACGAGCCAAAGGGCTGGTCCTGGGCTTTGAATGGTCACAGAAGTTGTGCCCAAACAGTGAGACCTAGAGGGTGGAAGTCTGTTTGGAAGAACTCAAGTCCCAAAGTACTGCTGTGAGCGTTTCCCTCCATACCTGCACGGGTGTCTTCCAAACAAGTCATGTTGGACCCAGCCCCCGCGGGTCCGTAGCTCGAGGCAGACAAATTCTCCCCAGAATTCCCGGTCTTCTTCCTTTTAGATTTGGGCAGTGATGCACAAGGTTGCTATGAGTCAGAACTGACCTGACAATAAACAACAACAACCAGCACCTCATGAGAGGGCCTTCAGGAGGGGCCCAAGCACAACGGTGGCATCGCAGGTGGCCTGCTGGGCCCATTCGATTCAGTGCACACAGGGCAGCTCGGAAGGCGATCACTGTGATAGGTTTCCTCAACGGACCCCGAAGGATCCTGGGGCCCTATCAGGAAGAAGTTTTTAAGAACGTTTGCAGAGGGGAAAGGCCAAGGAAGTCGCACTCTGGCATGCTTTGTTTCCCCCTTCACAGTACTGCCCCACTAGTTCTTCAAAGAGCAGGACCACTCTGTGATCAGGGCAATACTGTGCAGATGTGCGTGACACAACGGACGCATGGATGGATTGTGATAAGAGCTGGAGGAGCTCCCAATAAAGTGATTTTTAAAAGAGGAAATAAAGGAACAGGACGACTTATAAGTTGTTGTTTCAGAAACCTTGCCCTGTCCACCCCACAGCCAGGATCTTGCTCCTTCAGATGTCTTCTTGTTCCCGAACCACAAACCAAATCTAAATGGAACACGATGTGAGTCTCTCAAGGGTGGTGTGTGTGTAAATGGACGCACGCGGGATTCTTCAGGGAAGGGCGGCGAGGGGAGACTGCCTTCAGAAGTAGAGAGGCCTAGGTGGACGATATGTAGAGAAACAATAGCTTCATGGTTTGCTATTGTTTGTTTAATTAGGTTTTGTTATATGACATCAATACTCTTAATTTACCACCCCTCAACCCCCCCCCCATTGTATTTTTCTAGAAAAGTAGCCTCTCCCCTGTTCTCACCAAAGCACGTGAGTCTTGACGCATCTTTGGCATGGGGGCAGTGAGTGAGGCTAGTGACAGTTTCTCGACTTCCCTTAGAGCAGGGACAACCAAAAGCAATTGGTTACGCCCCGTACTTCAGAGCCAGAAAAGCGCGTGGCCTCACGTAGTGAGCAGAGGCATTCACAATTAGATCTGGAACCATTCAACATTATATATGATCCCACAGGGAAAAAGCCATGTTGCCTTCCTACGTCTTCATGTTTACTCTGCAAACCCCAAGAAGAGGTGAGCCGCGGTGGCCGAGTGGGCTGTGCAGAGTGCTGACGTCTGGGTCCGTGTCTTGAGCCCAGCAGTAGCAGGAGAAAGACGCGGCCGCCTGCCCCAATAAAGGCGCACACGGGAGAGTTCTGCTCTGTCCTGTGGGGCACTGGGGGTCAGTGTTGACTTGATGGCAGTGAGTTTGGTTCTTTCGGTGTGGGAGGTCAAAGCTCATTTCCATACTGCCATTGATTTGACTTGAAAGCAACTCTGAAACTACGGCGTGAGCCTGACTTCAGTGAGAGACACACAGCTGTTGTGCACAAAGATTTTGGGGAGTAGAAAGTACACTTTGAAATAAACCAAAGGCCGTGGCATGTACTCTGACCGTATCATGGACACACGAATGAAAACATGACCCACGCTTGTGTAGTTCACCGTCCTGCCTTCGCTTCTCGTGTACACACAAGTCATGAACGGACCCCGGGCTCATTGAGTTGATTTCTCGCTTCTCAAGGGACAATCAACTATGTTGATGGACTTCCCTATCAAACAATTGACATCATACTTCTGTTATCTCCATAAAAGGGATGAAGGAGCCCTGGTGGCATCGTGGTTTCATGTTGGGCTGTTAACAGCAGGATCAGCAGTTCAAAACCACCAGCTGCTCCTTGGGAGAAAAATGAGGCTGTGTACTCCTGTGAAAGGTTATCGTCTCAGAAACCCCCAGTGGTGGTTCTTACTGCCCTAGAGGGTCGCTGTGAGTCAAAACCAACGTGATAGCAGTGAGTTGTTTCTGTCATGGAGATTCGTATAAAAATAAATGGGTACAAATGTTCTCTCATTCCTCGCTGCTACCTAAAACTAAAACGCGAAAATAAAAACAACAGCCACGAGATTAAAGCGAATTGGGGAAAAGTTTTCTGTGTATTTTTCAAGTTCTCTAATTTATTACCAACTGAAAGTCTCTTTCAAACCGGCACCAAGGTGGCTTTTCTTCTTGAGCTGATTAGGACCACATGAGCTCGGGAAAAGCTGCCAGGCCCTGCCTCTGGCGCAGCAGGAAGGATCCCACTGATTTGCCCTTTTTTTTTCTTCAAGAAACACACTTTATCCCAAAGTCAAAAATTTATATTCCAGAGCCCCAAGCAAAAATTACTCTTTGTTCATGTTAAAAGAACTGAAAATCCATTGTGACCTCTTCAATGGGATCGTCTGAAAATCAAAAGCCACTTGGGCGAGCTTCTGGTGGCCTTTCCTCCGAGAACGGCAGCCACCCCAGTGCCTTCCTTCTCTTCCGTTTCCTCGTTCCCCACTGACGCGCAGGGTCTCCTTCCAAGACACTAGTCCCAGGCCCGTGGCCATAATCTAAGACCGTGCTGTCACGTTACCTTCTCAGGGTTCTGTCCCTCAGACTGGCCTGGGTACAGCTAGGAATTGGTTCAAATGCATGTCTTCAGCAGACCGTGGTGGGTGCCCCATCCTGCCTCCACCGTGTTAGCCACCGAAGTGAAGGCTCTCAGCCGGCTCGAGTGCCCAAGGCTTCCCTGGTGCGCTCCTCCTCACTCATCGCATCACAGCCACTTCTTCACAGTAACGCCCGCCTGCCACCCTGCCTCTTTTAGACGGGTCTCCTCCCCGGGCTAGATGGCCCCCAGGCCGCACTGTCAAGACTGCTCCTGTAGTGATCTATCAGTCCTACAAAGCAGCACTAGTATCTTCCTTCTTACTGATTCCTGGTGGTGCAGTGGTTACTCATTGGCCTGCTAGCCCCAAGGCCAGCAGTTCAAAACCACCAGCTGCTCCCCAGGAGAAAAGCAGACTTCTCTACTCCAGAAAACAGTTAGAGTCTCTGAAATTCACAGGGCAGTTCTACCTGCCCAATAGGGCTGCTTTAAGTCAGAACTGCCTAGGTGGCCCGTAGTATTTTCCTTCTTGAGAAAAACAGATACATTTAAATGGCATTGCCTCCAGTCAAAAAGACGCCACCACTTTTTGTTGTTGTTGTTGGCCAGGAAGCTTTTTGCCCCTTTAATGGTACACAGCTGGAAATCCCCAGGAGGCCTTTATATTCAGTTTGGAACTTGGATTTAGTTTATTTTTAAGTAAGAGAAAGTGTGGCACTAGCCATAAGGGAGGAGATGCCACAAACTCAAATTTGATTTAAGAACTCCTCTCTCATTTTGCATTCTGGGTTTTTTGAATTTTGTTTGGTTTTGGGTTTGTTTGTTTTTGTCAAAACTCCGTCCTGAATACCCCGCAAGGCTGAGCTCACCTGGTGCTGCATCGTCAGTGTCTTCACTAGATTCTAAATTGTTATTACCAACAATTCTTATGCCCCTCGTCATTATGACCAACCATAGAATGATCCCTCTCCTCTCTTACCAGCTCTCTTGTGGGCTGACATTTGGCTTTTCCACCGTTGAAAACATTCTTAGGTAACTTTGAAGATTCCAGTCCCTCTCAGGACCATGGTGGGGCCCATTGTGCCCTCCCAAGGACATCCCCAATGATGGACTGAGAGCAGACGATGACATTTCTGTGATGTCTGTGTCCAACCCCAGAGGGTGTAGCAGAGATGGTAGGGAGAGGAAGATCGCAGGAGGGCAGGGGAAAGTTGTGGGAGGAGCCAAAGGTGCTTATTTAAGGGTCAACAAGGGGAGAGGGGGAAGGTGGCCACCTGGGGAGGTGTGGGCAGAGCACATGGGTCCCCATCCAGGGAGTGTGAGACAAGGGACAAAGTCTCCGCTAGGGCAGCCAATGGGAAGCAGCAGCGGAAAACATCAGCCCACCACCCCCCTTCCAGCCCCTAAGACCTCCGAGTAAGGAAGGCAGGCTTGGTGAGGCAGGAATGCTAATCACATGCCTCCCAGGATGCACGGAGAGTGCCCTGTGAGTGACAAAGATGGGGCCCACTCCCTCCCCTCACTCTCGCATGTTTCCCATGATGACCTAGCCATGCGGGTAAGTGAGAAGGAGGTGAGTTTGAAACCCTGCCAGATAGCTACCAACCCACTTCTGTGGCCTCAGTTCTGACATGCAGCCACCGACAAGGCTGTGTAGACCGGCCCGGCGTGGCCTCCAAGACTGTGAATCTTTCCAAGAAACAGGCAGTTCCTCTTTCTTCCATCAGCAGCTGGTGGGTTCGAAACGCCCACCACTCAGTTAGAAGCCCAGTGTCTGACCCATTGCCCTGCGGGGCTTCTCCAAATACAAAGTTGATAGATGAGTACCACCCACCCTGGGGGCACGGAAGTTCCCTCGGTCAGAATGGCCTAATCCATCTTCCCTCTATTAAGAGTTGGCCAGGTTGAGAGGATTTGAATAAAAGCATATCTCGCTGCTTGCAACAGTGGTTTGACAGAAGACCTGTGTAGCACAGTTGGTACTTCACTGCTTGTGGCTTCACCACGCGGTTTGTAGCCTGGGAAGCCATGCATGTAGAATGGGAATACTGACAATCCCTGACAAAAGGAGCGCATCTTCCTACCTGCAGAGCCTCCCCACCATCAGAGATGTCAGCTCTTGGCCTTCAGAAAACCCCAAACTATTGAATAGTTTCAGAACAGAGCTTGCCACAATTTGAAATATTCAA
This sequence comes from Tenrec ecaudatus, assembly GCF_050624435.1. Classification (NCBI taxonomy): domain Eukaryota; kingdom Metazoa; phylum Chordata; class Mammalia; order Afrosoricida; family Tenrecidae; genus Tenrec; species Tenrec ecaudatus. The sequence continues at coordinate 71,919,649 of NC_134543.1, read as the reverse complement.
CCAAGCAAGGTTTTTTCCAGGAACAGTTAAAAACATAATTACTAAATTTCACAACCATCGATGTAAGGCATTCAAAGAGAAAAGGGATATGGGGAGGAGAGCATACAACTTTTGCATCTGTTTCTGAATAGAGCTGAATAGGAGGTCTGGGTGTTCTGACCCCGGTCAGAGCCAGAAAGGGTCCTCTGGACACGATGGACAGAGGTACCACAATCTGAACCACCTCTTTTGGCCAAAGTGACTCCCTTCCCTTTACCCATCCACCACCTTCCCTCCTCCCAAAAATCAAAATGTACTTCATGAAACTATTGTATACGAAGCACTTATCAGCCATAATTAAATGGACAATATGAATTTACTACGTCTTTAGGACTCTGGCTTGTTCTGGTTTAGAGCAAGATGATTAATGCAAATACATATTACTTGAGATAACCATTTAGCAGCTAATTTAGCCAAATTTATTACAGCAGTTAGAGGTTTTTCATTTTAGCAGACGGAGACAAGGACATGCCAAAAGCGGGCAATGTAGACGAGTGCACACTGCCCTCTAGTGGCCAGCCTGTTGGTGCTCCTCCAGGGGTGCACCGAGATGCTGAGATACACATCCGAGGAATAACATCAGGTTTTGCACATTTCCGGCATCCTTTTAGGCCATTCCCATCCCTAGCACTTTCAGGGCATGATTTACTGCCCATTCCCCTTTTACTAGCTCAGGAGGGCCCAGATACAAATCAAATCAATTTCAACTTGGCAAGATTTGGGGTAAAGTATCGTTTTTAACATCTGCATTTTAAAGCTCTCTTTCCGTGGGTATTTAATGGCACTGCCTCACGTTACTGATTGTTTTTACTCATTCCTTCATTTGGGGCCATATTTCAGGGTCTGTGCAGAGCTGTCACTCTGTTTGGCTCCGACCAAGTCAATTCTGTGCCTCCCTTAGGCCAATGTTTCGCTCTGACTCTGTTGGGGGATTTATTTCGTTCCAGCATTCAGCAAAGTCTCCCCCAACTAACGGATGTAAATTTAGCTCATCCTTGGACTATAAACTCGGTGCAACAAGATCAAAAGGAGCAGATGTGTAAGTCCGCTGGTTGAGAGATCGCTGGCACGGAGGTGAAATAATCAAAGACAGAGGGGGGAGCCATCTTCAGGACCATTCAAATATCCAGAACCTCAAAAGAGGTTCCCCTGGGAGCTATGAATAAATCAAAGAGGATTGGCCTTTCTTACCACCTGACGTCAGCCCCACGGACAAAATCCACACCGCAGTCGGTGTTCTGTGAGCCCAAAGGAATTGTACAGCCCATTCCCTCTTCCTTCACACCATCACTGCCCACACGGAATAAAGGCTTCCTACAAATAGCTGCCGCTCCACGGAATTGATTCCGTTCGTCCTACTCATGGCGATCTGCGTTGAGCAGAGGGGGGCACCGCTGGCACGGGGGTGTGGGACCTCTCGACTCCATACTTGGTTTGGCAGCGATGAAATTCCTCTGGTCCCAGTCTGAATGCACAATGCCTTTTGTTCTGTTTGTTTTCTCCCCCCACTCAGTGCTGAACAAGGGTCAGTGTGTGACGAAGTATTATCGTTGGATGCAGAAGAATGGAGGATATATTTGGATTCAGTCTAGTGCCACCATAGCGATTAATGCCAAGAACGCAAATGAGAAGAATGTCATCTGGGTGAACTATCTTCTTAGGTATACTTTCTCTCTCTCCCTTGTTTAATCTGGCGTAGTTACAAAATGTGCAGCCCAATGATTAATAGCTAATGTGCAGGGGACCGTTGGCTCGGGCAGTATTTTGTGTGGAGCGACAGAGAAATGCTGCTCTTTTTCCTCCTTCATCCCACACGATGCAAAGAAATGCAAGAAGCTCAATGCTGGGTCGGAAGGGAAGTTCAGGAAGGGCAGGTTTGGAATCTTTTCTAAGATTCCTGGTCCACGTTGGACCACTCTGAAGAAGAGGCTTTGGTTTCCTCAGCAAATGCTCAGGGCCTAAAAGAACTTGCCTATAGTGCAAGCCTTCGAGATTCACTTCTTTACACACACACACACACACACACACACACACACACACACACACACTCCTCTCTCTCTCCCACCCACGCTAAGCCCTGTGCAAATGAAGCAAAACAAAGCAAGGAGAAGAAACAGCAGGTTACCTTGCATTCCCCTTTACATCCCACCCCTCGGACACGCTCAGCAGACGGCACCAAGTATGAGAGCCTAAGCGTTCAAGTTTGGGTTGGCAAAGCGAGTTGCTTTGCCAACATGAAGGTAGTATCAGTAGGAAAAGAGGCAGGTTTCTTGCGATGAATACTCCAAGACGTCAGGCAAGTTGTACTGTTGTGTTTGCAACATCCTTCGAAAGTCACATCCAGGAATGAGGCCAGGCTCGGAGGCAGCCTGAAATGGGATGCGAGGCAGCATTCCGTCCTCTCCTCCTGCCCTACCTCTTCCTGAGTGGCCTTCAAAACATTTATGGGAAAGTTCCATGCTCTGTTCATCCCATTTTCCCAGACACTTTTTGAAGCTCCCAGTCACCCTCCCTTTGGACTCAAACAAGCAGAGAAGTGACCCCGACCCCCAGCCTGAGGGTTCTGGGAGCCGCTCTCCAGGAGGCTCTAGTTCTGCCTGGCTCCCTCCCACTGTCTCCCCAGTCTTCGGGGGCCTCATGGCTTAAAGCCACCCATCCGGGCCTGTCGTGCACCATGGTCTGAGCAGGAACACGTGTCGTAGTTCTTATGAATGGAAGTCGTTGCCCTTTGGCTGATAATCTAGACAGCAACTACCTGAGTCCCATTTTTCTCTGAGACAGCCAAATGGAGCCGAGATGCTAACAACCATGGCTCATCAGTCCACTGGCCCTTCCCGGTGATTCCCGTACTTTGGTGATGGCTTGAAGGCATGGATGTGCTTGCTACCAATAGCATATCAATCAGACACTAATGATTATTGCTCTGGAGAGGGCCTTAATGTGCACCACTTAGAAAAGTCTTCATTTATCTGCTTTCCTTTTTCTGACCTCTTCCACTCTACATTAATTCTCTCTAAAGGTGAAAGGCTGTGTGTTTACTGTGACTTCCACTAAGGCCTGGTGTCCACACACAGCCCCTTCCCCTGTATTTGTGGATCCATTGGAGGCGGCTGCTGATGCCAGGGAATCAATCCTTTCACACAACATTTCAGGAACCGACAGCCGCATGTAAAGCAGAAGGCTATGAGAACTCACACGCCAAACAGAATAAAGAATTGCGGCATTCATAACCATTGGCTAGGCAAAAATGGTAGACCCTTTGCCATTAAGAATAACACATTGGTAATAGCAGATCCTGGTGCTAGAAGGAATCTGTCTCCCATGCTGATAGAGCCCAGGGACCACACACACTACCGAGGTCTTAGTTAGTAACGACACTGCTTCCCTCCGTGTTAGCACTCTCAGAGCGAGCGGCCTTCCCACCTGGATGTGTGGCATCGCTCGTCAACCGCACGGCTTCCTGCTCCACCTCCCAGTGGACAGAGTGGCAAAGGTGAGGCCATCAGGCCGTGCAACTTTCAACTTTTCACAAATGGCCCACGCTCATGAGTGTTTGGTGGCTTCATTTCTCCTACTTCCGTACAGATAGGAAGGAAGCAGTCTGGGTAACAAGGACCAGTCGTAGGGGCTCAATAGCCACAGTCACAGAGAGGGAAAGATTTGTGTCCGCTGACTTCAACATCCCCCCTCAGATCAAGGATGATAAGTGACCAGTGTATCCTCACCCCCCTCCATTGGAATCCGGAGCAAGCCTTTAGCAGAGGAAATGCCACCAAGCTGCCACTCGTTGGCTATCATGTGCAGAGGCTAGCGATCTAATAAAAAAAGTAGCCCCCAAAAGGCAACCATTTAAGTTTGTCGTTCTTGTACCCGCATTTTTGTCCTTTGTTCTTCCCTTAGCAATACTCTCCTGTTACCTGCCCCCCTACCCAGGATTCCCCACACTGGCCTGGCCTTGCTGTACTGTAATTACTGCTTCTCCAGTCTTTTTTCCCTTTCCTTACACCATTCAATAGGATTAGAGACTCGGTGTATTCAGAGGTTGTGTAAGTGCTAAATCTACCTTCCCACCATTAGTCTCTTCTGATTATCTAGCAAGAACTTTGCAGCCCTAACTAATTCACACGTAGGGATAAACAGCTGATAATCCATTTTAGGGAATTAACCCTCCAAAGAACATTTGCAATTTTAGAATAGTAGCTAAAACAATGACGGTCTCACCTGGGAATTGCACTAGGAATTAGCAAATAAGTCAGTAATTAACTATTGCTCCTCCCTGCTTGGCTGGCCATTGTGGAAAGGTAGAAGTTTCCCATTTTGAGGCAAAGTATTTTCCTAGTGCCTTCAGATTACCCAAGGGCAATACAGATGAAGACACCTCAGACATTGGCATTTCCAGGAGACTGTTAACTCAAACTTACCCAGGATGCCCTTGTTTCTGAAAGAAGACGCTTCCTGAATTATAAATGGAACAACACTGAGCACATCTGTGCCAATGGGGTTAGATCCATTCTGCTAGGGCCGCTCTCACTCTGGGAGCCCACCACTGCAATCAGATCGCCAGCTAATAAGCCACAGGTGTACACCACATGAGCAGATGGAACTGTGATTGTAATGGGTGTGTTGACAGTTCAGTAGCCATAATGCATGCACCCCAAGGTGCACCTGTGCATCTGTCATAGAGCTAGGCACTTAGGGCTCTGGGCCTCCCTCCCCCAATACCTTTGGAGTCATCTGAACAGCTGAGAAGTTACGTCAAGAAGCCAAGAGAAAGGTACTGGGGCAGTGGACTCATTAGACGCCCAAGAGAAGACAGGGCAGCCCAGGCGGTAAGGGAATGAATTGTTAAGAGTACTTCTTATCCTCCCTTCCCCCAGGTGCTACACTAGGAGGAGTGGCGAGAGCACAGGTCTCTGGCCCCCAGTGGGATCTGATTACTCCAAAGCTTTGCAGTGGCTTTCATGTCGCATTTAGGTATTCACTCATTGTATCATGTTGCACCTGTACCATGGTCGCGACCATCCAAGCTTCCGTAGAAATCCCTTGACACGCTGAGAAATGGTTCCAGTCGTTCCCTAGACTCCAGGAGGGTGGCTTAGGGAAAGGGGGGAAGATGGCCCAAAGCAACCCACGAAGGACTGGCGATTGCACTCCTGACGACCGCTTCCCTCCCACAGTAATCCCGAGTACAAGGACATGCCCATGGACATCGCGCAGCTCCCTCACCTGCCAGAGAAGACGTCCGAATCCTCAGAGACCTCCGACTCCGAATCAGACTCTAAAGACACCTCAGGTATTACAGGCATTAGTTCTCCTCCATCTTCCGCTGTGTGGATTTGCCTCGGCAGACGCCGGACGGGTGGGGTGGGTGGGGTGGGGGGTGCCGTCATCATGTTTGACCAGCTAAGCAGCTGGTCCAAGTTGAAATGTCGGCCGTCCTCGGCTTACACCGGAGAGCCTTTCCTAACTGCGTGGTTCAGAATTTGAAGGTCAGTTGGAACAGGTACATATTGTGCTTTCTTGGCCCTTCTAGAGTTTTGGAAATGCTTGCAACCTTTTCAGTGATTGAGAAGCTACACGTGGAGCACCCAAAGGCGGGTTGTGGTAAAGGATTTGCTGCGAATAGGGGTTCATTCGGTGCTTTCAATGTGAGGGCAAGTGTGCATCCCATTAAAGCAGGACCTTCAAGGCTGGTGGTGGCCACTCAAGGATGACAGCTGACCGCTCATTCTGACAGTGTGCGACTCTCCACAGCCTGTTGATAAGCCAGTCTCACACAGCAGGCTCCTGAAAGGTCTTACTGCCCCACTGCAATCTGCCGCACCAGAGCCTTGCCCTGTCATTTGTCTTGGTCCAGTCACCATGGCAGAGTGCTGTGACAGAATCCATTCAAAACCCTCTGCTAAAAGGGAAGTGGGAGCTGGCCACAAGGCAACTTTTGTAACACTGTAGACTGCGGTGTAGCGTGGTATATCACATGACATGGTTGCTGAGACTCTCGTGCACATACACACACACACACACACACGGAGGCTTCAAAAAGGTCACGGGAAATTAAAAAATAATTGCAATCCATGACCTTTTAGAAGTCCTTTTACGTGTGTTGTATATGTATCTCACCATATATACTCGTGTATAAACCGAGTTTTCAAGCACATCTTTAATCGTTTTTGTAGTAAAATTAGGTGCCTCGGCTGATATTCAAGTCGGCTTATACTCGAGTATATATGGTACATAAATAGCAACATTCACAGAGAGATTGATATTATTCTAGGAAACAGGAAGGACGCTGCTGTAGCTGGCTCTGGCTTCGTTACATAAGTGGGCACCAGGCCGAGCTCCAATGAGCCTATAATTTAGCTCAGAATATGCACATTCTCACGGAACCCAAGAGCCCGGGCCACGGATGTGTTTGAGAGTCCAAATAGGGGACTTGCTCTTAGTTCTTTTTTGAATCTACGCAGCGCAAACCCATGCTTTCCCATGGCTAACTGTTTGGGGCAAATAGGCTTTCTCCATAGTTCTTTGGCACACAGGACAGTTAATATGACGAGAGCCCTTATTTTCTCGCCTGCCCCTGCCACACCCCGCTTCCACAGACACACATACAGCGGGGCCACAGAACTTAATGGAATTCTAGAACTCTAAGAAAGACCTAACACCTCTAACTCCACCCCTTCTGCTATCGCGGGGAATGTAAGAACTGGAGTCTTACAAGATTTGCCCAATGTCTTCTCCAGCCTGCTGTACAAGTCAGGCACTCAGTGGCTGAGCCACGTACTCTCCCTAAAATGGAGCGGAGAGCTGGGGCTCCCCAACACCCATCATGAGGGCCCTCTACTGCAGACACAGCTTCAAAGAGGTGGCAGGCGTCAAGACTGGACAGAGAGGATCTTAACTCGTGTCATGCCCTTTAAATGACACTTGGTTGGGAGTTCTTTCCAGAGACGGTCTCCACCTCTGTGACAGTGGGCAGAACGAAGGACAACTCCCTGTCCCCACTGAGGGGAAGCAGGGAGCGGCAGAAGGTGTACCATAAAACAACTGATGAAACGTGTTGAGAGAAATTAACGGGACAGAGAAATTGGGAGTAGGGTTTTCGGTAGGGAACAAATGCCTAGAAAGAGGGTGTGCAGCAGCAGCAGGCTTCTGCCCCTAAGACCTTGTGCCAGGTCAGTGATTCTGACTACCTGAGTATTTTTGCAGGACCTGGGGGTCTTGTGAGTGTGCAGATTCTGATGCAGTCGGTCGGAGTGGGGTCAAAATTCAGGAATTCTGCTTGTCTGACGAGCGCCCTGGTGATGCTCGGGCATTTGGACCAGGGAAGGCCCTCTGGGTGGGTGGATGGACAGCCTCCCCGAGTTACCCTAAGTCCTCTACAGAGAGACAACCCCGGGTTTAAATCACCCGAAGGTGGTGGTGCAGCTCGGGATCAAGACAAGACACCTCTCCCACCACCACCCCTCCCCGTGGGTGTTGCCTCTGCTAACGTCCTGTCTCCTCTCTCTTCTTCCCGCCGCGGGCCCCACGCAGAGGACAACGAGAACTCCAAGTCCGACGAAAAGGGGAACCAGTCCGAGAACAGTGAGGACCCGGAGCCGGACCGGAAGAAATCCGGCAGCGCGTGCAACAACGACATGAACTGCCGCGACGACGGCCACAGCTCCAGCAACCCCGACAGCCGCGACAGCGACGACAGCTTCGAGCACTCGGACTTGGAGAACCCCAAGGCGGGCGCCGACGGCTTCGGCGCGCTGGGGCCCATGCGCATCAAGGTGGAGCGCTACGTGGAGAGCGAGTCGGACCTGCGGCTGCAGCCGTGCGAGTCGCTCACGTCGGACAGCGCCAAGGACTCGGACAGCGCGGGCGAGGCGGGCGCGCACGCGGCGGGCAAGCACCAGAAGCGCAAGAGGCGGCGGAAACGGCAGAAGGGCGGCAGCGCCAGCCGCCGCCGCCTGTCCAGCGCGTCGAGCCCCGGCGGCCTGGACGCGGGCCTGGTGGAGCCGCCGCGGCTGCTGGCGTCGCCCAACAGTGCCTCGGTGCTCAAGATCAAGACGGAGATCGCCGAGCCCATCAACTTCGACAACGACAGCAGCATCTGGAACTACCCGCCCAACCGGGAGATCTCCAGGAACGAGTCTCCCTACAGCATGACCAAGCCCCCCAGCGCCGAGCACTTCCCGTCCCCGCAGGGCAGCGGCGGTGGCGGTGGCAGTGGTAGCAGTGGTGGCAGCGGTGGCAGCGGTGGCAGTGGTGGCAGCGGAGGAGGAGGAGGTGGAGGAGGAGGGGGGCTGCACGTGGCCATCCCCGACTCGGTCCTCACGCCGCCAGGCGCTGATGGCACCGCCGCCGCCCGCAAGACACAGTTCAGCGGCACGGCCACCTCGGCCTTGGCCCCCGTCGCCTCAGATCCGCTGTCGCCCCCCCTCTCGGCGTCCCCGCGGGACAAGCACCCCGCGGGGGGCGGCGCGGGCGCCTCCAACTCCTTGCTGTACACTGGGGACCTGGAGGCGCTGCAGCGGTTGCAGGCGGGCAACGTGGTGCTGCCGCTGGTGCACCGGGTGACCGGGACCCTGGCCGCGGGCAGCACGGCCGCGCAGAGGGTCTACACCACGGGCACCATCCGCTACGCGCCGGCCGAGGTGACCCTGGCCATGCAGGGCAACCTGCTGCCCAACGCGCACGCTGTTAACTTCGTGGACGTTAACAGCCCCGGCTTCGGCCTCGACCCCAAGACGCCCATGGAGATGCTCTACCACCACGTGCACCGCCTCAACATGTCGGGACCCTTCGGGGGCGCCGTGAGCGCCGCCAGCCTGACACAGATGCCCGGCGGCAACGTGTTCACCACGGCCGAGGGCCTCTTCTCCACGCTGCCCTTCCCGGTCTACAGCAACGGCCTCCACGCCGCCGCCGCCGCGCAGACTCTGGAGCGCAAGGAGGACTGAGGCCGCGGGCGCCCGGAGACGCACCGGCCGCGGTGCCCTTTCCACCTGTCCTGGCAGCACTTTGAATCCGAGCAGGCCCGCGTCCTCTCGCCACGCGACGGTCCCCGCGCCCGCCCCCTCCCGCCCCCACCTATCCCTCCCACCCCCCGCTTTCCTTTGAACGTGACTTATTCTTTGGTGTAAAGATGCGTTTATTTTCGGCCCGCAGAGGGCCAGAGGACCAGTTGCCTGCCATTTCGTCGTCTTCTTCCAAGGATGTGTGTTGGGTCGGTTCCCCCCCACCCCTTTCCTTTGCATCTTCCTGGAGATGCCCTTCTTGTGTAGATGCCTCTGCCATAGAATACTCAGTCGTGTGGTCCAGAGAGTTTTCAAGCGACAACCATTGGGTTTTCCTTCATGCAGATCTTGATGTGATCAAGATGGAAAGCAACACGCAGACACGACATGCCCTGTTTGACTAAGTCAAATGAAATGGGGTTGGTGTTTGGTTGTTTTTTTTGTTTTGTTTTATTTTGTTTTTTGGGGGGGTGTTTTTGGTTTTTGTTTTGTCGTTGTTGTTGTTCCTAATTCCTTTAAACACTAGCGGGGGGATAGGATTTTAGAATTTTATGCAGAATTTAATTCTCTTTTTATGGTTAAGATTTTCTTACTTGCACATAAAAATAATTTGGGTTCTTGAAACTTAATTTCTGGCCTGTGACTAGAATGTTTAAAACAAAACAAAAAGTTGGACTAAATGTTAATTACTGAAACATTAACTTAATTTCTAAAACCATGGTGCTATCATTTATTAATCTGTAATGTCTTCATACAGAATGCAGCTCCCGGGCTGGGTTTTGGAAAGATTGTGTTCTGTCCTGGTCTGGAGTCCGCTGGCTGCAGTCTCCTTGCTTAGTTAAGACAAAGCCCTCATTAACGTTTGCTGCAGGACTTAAAATGTTTTACCTCCCAACTAACAAACATAGCCTCACATTAAATTAAATGGGTCAGTAAAGCCCTTTTTAAAAGGGCTTCTGGAAAACTCATTCAAACTGATTTGAGGAGCAGGTTTAGGTACATATTGCCTTTTGTTGAGCTTTTTTTTTCTCTCTCAGTCTAACTGAGGCTAATTTTGCAACTTCAATAATGCTTGAGTAAAAGAAGGGAAAATATTGAGCATTTTTTTGCTGTTGGGTTTTTGTTTGTTTCATTTCTTGCTTGAAACAAAAGGAAAGGTTGTATTTCGGGGGACTGATTTCATGGAATATTGTTTCCGTTTGGGTCTCTTCTTTCTAGGTTGAAACCAATACATTTTAAAACTAAAGAATGGGTTAATAAGCTTCAAATAGAAAACTGCAACAGAAAACTGCACATTAAGTAAAAGAAAAAAAGAGAAAAAGAAAAAGAAAAAAATATCCTATTTTGTCTTTGTTGCCAGAAATCAGTGTAGTGTCAAACACTCCGAATGACTGTCAAGTATAAATTCTTCTTCCACTCCATTTTTGGCAGCTGTTTGTTACGGCATCTAATCACAGATGTGAGAACTGTAGTGTGTACACTGTGTGCGTGTCCTTGGCCGTCAGTCCATTGCCGTTTCAATGTGTGTTTCTATATGCAGTATATACTAAGCTGACGTAGTTGTTTTGTCCGTTGTCTTCTCTGTGCTCTATCTCTAGTCCGGAGTGGTCCAGTCCCATTCCCGCAGTCCTAGTGAATCAGTGATTCTTGGGGGTTAGTGGTTTTTGTGTGGTGGCCTTCCTCTGTAATGTCACCCTATGCTGCTTCAACTGTCTGTGAATCTTCCGTTTTCCCTTCCAAACGCCCCTGCTGTTGCTTTGCTGATGTATATTCTCCCTACCTCTCCCTTTCTCGCTCCCTCCCAAGTCTTCCCTTGCTCTCCTCTTCCTCCCCCTACCCCTGCCTCCCCACAAAGCTATTTCATTCTCAGAGATAAAAAGACTCTTAACTAGCTCAAGGTTAATGGAGCCATTTTCCCCCCACAAGGGAATTCTGGGTATGACTCTCTCTTCTGGAGCGCAACACAACGCACGGAAGACTGATGCTCAGATCTGTTCAATGAATCGATGCCATAGAGCCTCAGCTGGTAGCCGTCCCAGAGTCCCTTGTGCTCGCCCTAGAAGCAGTGGGTGCTTTCCTTTGATTTCCTTCCAGGTTGGCTGATGGAGCAATATGTAAAGCAATTCCTAGTGAAACAGAAAACTATCTCAAAGGTCAACCACCCTTTTTTTAAAAAAAAAAAAAAGACTAAAAGGGGAGGGGGGAATGGAATATAGAATTGTCATATATTTGTTTATGCGTGCAATGCTAAATGTAGTAACTTGGCTGTCCTTTGAATATCACTGTGTGGAGTGGGTTCTCCAGGACCTTTGAATTCCATGAGTTGGGCCCAAGCCATGAGGGGCTCATAACACATGCCACAAATCAGAAGCGTGCGCTTTCCTGAAGGCGCCCCGTAGGTTTAGAAGGCGGAGAAGGCAGAGCGGGAAGTTTAAAGATGAATTTTGGAAGCTCTACTCCAGCTATCGAACAATCAGAGGAATGCACCTATCAGCCACTAAGAACAGCCAGACAGCTGTTTGTGTTTGCTTTTGTTTTCCTCCTTCCCTCCTTTCTTTTACGTTTCCGTGTTGTGTCAGATGATTTCTGGTGATTTAAACTAACAGATAATCACAGCTGCTGTCTACATCCATAGTGTTTGAAACTACAAAATGAAAAAAAAAAAACTCATTACCTGTGAAGACTGTGTCTGTGTTTTTAACTATTTCTTGTACAAATATATGAAAACTTTTATGAGGAGACTGGTGCCAAGTAGCTGAATAATGGGGAAAGGGATATTCTGTTCGTAAAAAATCTTAGCAGTGTTACCAACTCTACAGCATATAAAAAATTAAAATGTTACAAAGCGACAGCTATGGTACATTTGTTTTGTGTGAAGCTAACCGGACCTAACTTCCTGAGTGCCTGGCTTATTTTGAAACATTTCTTTTCATTGACCATTGATAATGCTGCAGATCAGACAATGTACATACTTCATTTACAACAGGGTTCTTTTTATACTTTTGTAGATCCTCATACATGTCACATACATGGTTGTCTTTATGTAACTTAATTTTTCATCCGCAGGTGCCATTTTCATAATAAACTTCTCTTGGATTTGTTATTACCTGGCATCATTTCTTTCCCATGGAACCATCCTGAACTAATGGACGCTGGTAGTATTTGTTTAAGCAGGTCATGATCCTTTATTGAAAAAAAGATAAAAGCGAAAAAAGTATCCATATATTTTTGCCAGTTAAAAATAAATATATATATGCAGCGTGTGTACTGATGAGGCTGACAAGGCACAGATTAAGATGCTAATCCAAATACTACACCAAACGTACAACCATCCTAAATTTTCAGCTACCCCAACTCATTGTCATACTGAGCATTCTTGTGCACATTTTCAAAGCTGAGCAGTGGGCCTGCCACATCAACCACTATGTGAAGTGTGCATTTTCTCTTGATTAATGCGCAGTACGTGATGACAGTTTTCATCCATTAATCATGTAAAATGCACTCAATATTTTCATTTATTGCAACCTATTGCTGTAACTCTTCCATTGCTTATATTTTCTCTTTATACTAAATATGTATTTTCTGTCTTCGGGCAAGCGGAGTAAGTCATGGTTGTGCTGGGTGATGGGTAGGTCACCTTCTAAGCCCGTCCCATCACAAGGCGGGTCAGCTGGCTAACTCATAAACATGAGTTTCCATTGCCGGCTCAAAGGTAAGGATGCAGGTTAAGTCTGTAACTCTATCCTCTCCAGAGAGACTTGAATGAATTGTGGAGACAAAAGATAGGTAAACACTTTGATCTCAAGACTAACCATAAACATCAACTCCCTAGTGGAAGTCTTCAGTGACATTTGCCAATTTGGGGGCAATTTTTATGAATGGAGGCTGGCTTCAAACTTGAAGGTATGAAACTGTAGTTAAAGTTGTGGGGCCCTCACTACTGAAAAGCAGTAAGCTCACAGTGACCCTATAAGAGAGAGTAAGACTTCCCCGGGGGCTTTCCTAGAATAGGACCTTTTAATGGGAATAGAAAGCTTTGTCTTTCTTCTATGGAGCTGCTGGTGGTTTTGAACAGCTGACCTTGTGGTTAGCAGCCCCACTCATAACCTACTATGCTTCAAGGGCTCCCTCTTGAGGGACTAGGTGTGTATAAAAAGCGCAGCCTCCTCCTCCGTCCTTCATGGATCTAAGTAAACAAACCACCAAAATGAAAATTAAAAATCAGAAATGCGGAAGAGGGTGATTAAGAGCACAGAACTGGGTTCTCCCTAGCACTTTCCCCAAATTTCTATTTTCCTGGTGTTCCTGAAAGGAGGCTATGGGATAGCAAGCTGGAGAGGTCAAAACCTGGGTGAAGCTAGAAATGCAATCCTGAGCATTTGATGGTGACTGACGAGGTCAGCTTACCCAAGGCATCCCATTGGCTAGGCACTGTGGGAGCTGGCAGCCAGGGATGCTGAGCCTTGCATAAGGAACGGCTACTGAGCTGGGGGTGGGGCGGGGGAAGTGTGTGTGTGTGTGTGTGTGTGTGTGTGTGTGTGTAATAGTATGAATATGAGATTAAAGCTGAGGCTCTGCCTGTGGGATGACACCATTGGTCCACCATAACACTTTACTTGTGGGCGTCACGCCAGCCTTGTCACCTGCAGGTCATGGCAGCAGGGGTTGAGAAGGGGAAGCTGGCATGACGAAAGGTGAACGGAAACCTTCACAGCATTGGGAGCTTCACCATCGGGAGTAGTGGCAACCCTGGATACTTACCCAAGCTCAGGCTCTCTTCACAGCAAAGTCTCTGTCTTTGATTCATTCCCTTCAATGTTAAAATATATCACTGCTGAAATACGTAACATCTGGGGAGGGAGAGCTCTGTGCTCAGGCTCAGTGACAAATCAGGAAGCCCTGCCATGGCCACAGCCCCAAGGCTGGCAGCCAAGCCAGGGCCCCGAGCTCCCCGAGGTACAGGGGCCACTCTTGTGCCAGGCTGCCAGCCGTTGAACTTGTCAGGGCTCCAGTTTGCAGGTGACGAACAAAACAGGGATCAGTGACCCAGTTCTCTGCGCTTCCGGCCTTTTCCCTCCCGGTTGACACTGATACGTGCTCATTTGGCAATGAGGGGTGAAGAACGGCCTTTTCAATCAGATCAGCAGGCAGCCCAGGTTTCCGTGAAGCACAAAGCAACTGGTGTTTGCATTTATAGACAAAGCCTTCTTATTCGGAACATGTATAAAACTATTGAAATCAACTAGGCTTACGTGTTGCCTCGGAAGTAAGAGAGAGATAATGCGCGTTATCAAGATCAGAAGGACATCTGTTCGAGCCAAGATTATTATCATCCAGGTCTTTATAAAAAAAACACAATTTTTTTTAAAGGGGAAAGATGGTGAAGAACTTGGAGGAGACGAGCAATACCTTTGCCAATACTTTACATTGTGTAGTGAAAAAAGACAAATGTTACAGGGCATGTTCATAATTCCGAAAGAATGATGACAGCTAGCAGCTGCAAGAGCCCCCTGGGACGCCAAGGTAAGTGAAAGCACAGCAGCTGCCTCCTTGCTCTCCTAGGAAACCGTGTCAGTCCAGTTAGATAGAGAACCAAACCCAGAGACACGCATGTGTGTAAGAGAGAGCTTTATCTCATAGACCAATTGTCGATGGAGAAAACATCCCGGCCCAGTCCAGATCAAGTCCCTAAGTTCGATACTAGGCCATATGTCCAATACTAGTCCATAAATTCTTCTTCAAAGTCCAGCAGCACAATCAATGATGCCACATGCAGGAAGATCACAGGCCAGCGGGTGAAAAGTCATGTGGATCCTGTGGCAGGGGAAGCATCTTGCTGCCATCAGTGAGATTCCAAGTGGCTTGTCAACAGGAAGGTGAAGCAGAGAGAGAGAGAGTGGGTGTGGCCTCCAGTGAGCAATTTATCTCGCTGGCACCTCCAAACGAGGTCACCAAGCTGTGACCTGATTGACAGAGTAAACTCCACCCCTTCACTCTGAATACCTGCAAGTTGACAGGAAGTTATGTAACCACCACAGAAACCATGATGGAGAAGAGCTGTCTTGGTAAACGCCAAGGGCACTGATTATGGTCCACTCATGCTCATGTGCCCTCCTAGTGTCTGTGGCCATTTATGTTAGGTGGTATCAAGTCTATTTCAACTCATGTGATGGTGTAGAGCACCTTTAGAAGATGCTGAGCTGAATTTTATCTCTGGAGTTAGGTGAACAAAACAGAGACGCTCTTCCAGCTAGGTACCCTTCAAATACATGAGGATGGATGCCAAAGCCTCCGTCAATCTCTAGCACAAATGTCTGTGTTCTTTCCGTTGTTCCTCCAACAAACATTGTGGCAGAAACCTTCATCATCTTGGTCATCCTCATCTAGGCATTTGCCAAGGCCCCAATTAAAGCTTGGCACCTCCCATGCATCGCAGAGTCCTACGTTGACCTGGTGCCTGCATGGCATAAACGCCCTCTTAATTAAAGCAGCTTGGGTCTGTGGTTACTTTTCAGCAGTCCATATTTGATGCACTGAGCCCGCATCTCAAGTCAGCCAGAACCCCTCGTCTTTTCTCAAACTCTCACCTCCTATATGCACATGAACCCAAACCAAACCCACTGCCATTGAGTCAGAGCTGACTCGCTAAGCCCCTACATAGAGTTTCAGAAACTGTAAATCTTTACTAGAGTAGGCAGCCTCGTCATTCTCCCAAGGAGTGGCTGGTAGGTTTGAACAGCCAACCTTGTGGCTAGCAGCCCAATGCCTAACATGCAGGGGGGGGGAGGATTGTTTGTATGTGTATATAATCCTCATAATGTTGGCATAGCTTTGGGTTCATGAGGCAAGTAAAGTGAGCCAGGGTTTACCCCCCTCTGAAAATAATTTTCTCATTTTCATTATACCTTAAATGATGGCACAGTGGGATAAAGCAGTGGGGCTCAAGGTCAAATGCACCCACAGTTCAAATCCACTAGCCAGTCCTTGAGATAATTATGAGGCCATTTGCTCCTGGTGAAGATTTATAATCACTGTTGTTGGGTGCCACCGAGTCAATTCCAACCCATATCCCTACTCTTGATCCCATTTGTTGTAGCTACTGAGTCCATCCATCTCTTTGAGGGACTTCCTCCTTTTCAAACTCCCTACACTTTAACCAAGCATGATGGCCTGCTCCAGGGACTGGTCTCTCTGGACAACGTTCCAAAGTGTGCAAGATGAAGTTTCTCCATCCTCACCTCTCAGGGGCACTCTAGCCAAACGTCTTCTAAGACAGATTGGTTTGTACTTTTAGCAATTCATAGTACTTTTATTCTTCTCCAGCACCTGGATTCTGTGTGTCGTGAGTTTTTTCTGTACCAGTGTCCAGGTTCCTGTCTAGCCTAAAGTAAAAGACAAGACTGGGGTCATAATAGTTGGGGAGGGAGGGAGGCATTGAAGAAGCCTCAAGGAACCAGAGGAACTGTGTTTCATCAGTGCTATACGGCGCCCCGGTTGACTCATCCTTCCTTGTGACCCTTCTGTGAGGGGATGTCTCATTGTCTACAGATGGGTTTTGGGGTCTCTGCTCTGACACCCTTCATTCTTATCAATATGTGCTCTTTTATTTTTTTGTTTGTTTGTTTTGGTTCTTCTGATGCCTATCACCTGATTCTGTCAGCACCTTGTGATCACATAGGCTGGTATGCTTCTTCCATGTGGCTTGTTACATCTCTGCCAGATGACTGCTTGTTTACCTTCAAACCTTTAAGACCCCAAATGCTATATCTTTTGATAGCCAGACACCATCAGCTTTCTTCTCCACATTTACTTGTGCACCCATTTTGTCTTCAGTGATCGTGCCAGGAGGGTGACCATCACATAAATCCAGGCTGTTAGAACAATGTGTTCTTGTGTTGAGGGAGGGCTTGAGCAGAGGCTCAAAGTCCATCCACTACCTCAATGTATTGCAATATAAATATATGTACATAGGCCAATACATCTATTTTTAGAAATTAATAATTTACATATGTACACACCTATGTTTATACCTCTATCCATTGCTTTGCTTCCTAGATAGTTCCTGTGCTTCCTATAACCTTCCTTGTCCCAACATCAAACTCACCCTTCTTCTGCCTCTTAGTAATTCCTCTCAGCTGAATGGTTGTTACTCCAACACCCCCACGATCGCTATGTGCTCCTCATGGTTGATTTTGATTCCCTAGTTGACCCCCTGTCTATTGTACTGTTTTCTCAACGCTCCCTTCCCCCACCTCCTCTTCCCACTAAGTTCCTCCAGAACCACCAGTCTGGTTGCTTTCTCCTCAGGCTTGTTTCCCATGCCTATCTTATATATATCGACAAACCTACAATAACGAAGACAAGACAAAAGAGTAAATGAAAAGAGAAAATATACAATAACTAACATAAAAGCATACATAATTCCAGGTCTGCCCGCTGACCTTTATGACTATCACCCCACCAGTCATTAGGGGTTCAGGGAACTGCCCATTTGTGTTAGGCCGGGTTCTCTAGAGAAACAAAACCAGGACACTTATGATTGTATCTATAGAAGAGGATAGGTTTATACAATAAGAAGGAATATTACAGCTAATTAGTTCACCCAGCAGTACAGAGGGTTCAGTCAGTTCAACTCCCTATCCTAGAACAGTTAATATACTAGAAGTCCTTCAACTCAGGGGTCCAAGGTCAAGGAAGCAGACAACAGAATCTTCCCTTGTATAAGGCAAGCAGAGTCAGCCCACAGGCAGCAGACAGTAGGTCACCAACCGTCAGTAGCTCAGGAGCTTAGCAAAGTAGGCCCAGATGGGATATTGAACCCAAGCAATGCAAGGCAATAGGATCCACCAGCCTCAAACTCAAGTGATGTATGTACCAGAAGCGTGGCAGATCTAGTCTCAAAGGAGCCTCAAGCTCTAGCAACACAATCCATGTGTTGGCTTGGCCCATGGGTAGTGTAGCTCACATGTGGAGACAAGAAACTAGCTAAAGCAGCAGCATGACGGGTCCAATCACCAGAGAGGAAGGGAGAGGGGGGATGGGCCTTGCAGAGCCATTTATTTCTTTGACCTCTAATCAAACTGTAACCTGATTAATCCCATATGTTCCTATTGACCAGGTTGGCACAATAAACTTATCGTATACTTTGAGCCGGAAGTCTATTTTGGGGGCTCCTCAAGGACTTTGTGACTTTGCTTTGCTTCTGTTTCTGATCTGTTATGTTCCCTTCTTAGTTTGCCCCACTGAAGGGGGCTTCAGACTGAACTCACTCCCTGCTGTGTGTCCCCAGTATTGTCCTCTGTCCCGGTATGCTCCAGCAATGGGGCATCCTGTCTCGAGCTGTTGTCAGCCCTACAGTCCTCTGTGCCTTAGCAGCTCCGTGCAGGGACATTATTCTTAGGGCTTAGTTTGCCGATATGGGGTCTAGACCCTCACTTTCTTTGTCCTTCTTGGTTTGCTTCTATGTGGGTGTGGCAGGCTGGTCCCTCTCCCCAACCTGTAGGTTTAGTGTTGTCCATTGTAGCACATACTTCTAGGGAGGGCGTCCGTTTGGCTCTGGTTGGAGCTGGCTTGTAGCCCACTCAACTCTTGTCTTCTCAAACTTCCCTTTGAAAATTTCTATTCAGCGACTTGACGTCATTTCTTAGCTACGCTACAATCAAGAGCCAGTTTTAAGTGTCTTCTGAAGTCCACTTTGATCTTTTCTTTCTTCCCTCTGTTCTGAACAACCTTTGCTCTCTTCGTGTATTATCTTCTTGGTGTCTTCTTACAGCTTACCTGATCTTCTGTCATCAGTGCTCAGTGAAGCAAGTCTGTTCTTGAAATGTTCTCAAAATTCAGGTGGGGTAGGTTCAAAGCCATAGTTTGGCGCTCACGGACTTGTTTTAATTTTCTTCACCTTCAACCTGAAGTTACATAGGAGTAGTTGATGACCTGTTCCACAGTCAGCCCCGGCCTGGTTTTCACTACTGATATGGAGCTTCTCCATTGTCTCTTCCTGCAGATATAGTCAGTTTCATTTCTGTGCTTTCCACCTAGATTAGTCTACGTTACAGTTACCATTTGTGCTGCTGAAAAAAAGTATTTGATATGCAGTTGTCTGGTCGTGAACAATGACATCATGTAGCTTTGTTTCTATCACCAAGCAATATTTACTCACTATTCCTTCCTCTTTGTTTTTAACTTTTGGATACCAATCAGCAATAATCAATTCATCTTGATGCATGTTTGATCAATTTCAGGCTAAAGATGTTGATCGAATTCTTCAATTTCTTCAACAATCATTAGCTTTGATGGTTGATGCATAAATTTGAATAATTTTGATTGGCTTTCCTTTCATTTGGATAGCTATAACCCTATCATAGACAGCATTGTACTTCAAGATAGATCTTGACATGTCCTTGTTGATAAATGCAGCGCCGTTCCTCTTGATTAAATTATTCCCAGTATAGTGAGCTATTTGATTTTGTTTCAAAATGGCGAATCCTAGTCTATTTCAGTTCACTAATGCCTAGAATGTTGATATGTATATGTTCCATTTCATTTTTCACAACTCCCAATTTTCCTAAAATCATGCTGTATAAATTCCAAGTTCTGATTATTAACTGATGTTTGAAGTGGGTTCGTCTCATTTTGGGTTGTACCCCATCAGCAGATAAAGGTCCCAGCAGACTTTACTGCACCCATGTCATTACCGTGAACTTGACATTGAGAAGGCAGCTCTTCTTCCTCAGTCATATTTTGGATGCCTGCCAACCTGAGGGGCTCATTCTCTGGCACAAGCGCTGACAATGTTCTGCTTCTTTGGGTGAGCTTTTCAGTATCTGACAATGTGTAAATCCATCCATCAGGTTTTCTGTGGCTACATGAATTGGACAATCTATTCTTTCTCTTATACCTCTGCATAGTCCATAATAAAACACAAATAAACTCCTTTCTGCTATTCTCCACTTTTAGCAAAGAATCGCCACAGCCTCTGGTGCCTCTGGTCATCTTGGCCTCTACCACTTCAGACAGCTCCAGGATGTGCTCTTACCACGGTCCTGGGATCTCTCCGTGTCTGAGATGGCTCTTACACAGAGAGGAATGGCTCTGGTGGAGGTGTAGTTTGGGGCTGTTAGCAGAGCATACCCTAAGGAAACAAAAGAGTGTGACTTGGTCCACACCCT
This sequence comes from Tenrec ecaudatus, assembly GCF_050624435.1. NCBI lineage: Eukaryota > Metazoa > Chordata > Mammalia > Afrosoricida > Tenrecidae > Tenrec > Tenrec ecaudatus. The sequence goes on along the minus strand of NC_134543.1, from coordinate 71,899,437 downwards.
CTACTAAAGCCAGGTCTTAAGCCACTCTCATCCTATCAGGATAGCAAAGAGCATGCTCCAAAATGGAATTATAGTCCCAAGCAAAGGGTCCAGAAGTGTGTTACACAAGGAACTGTGGTTAGAAGGACCGTATTCATTGACTATCTCAAAAGCAAAGTGCTGACCAGTTTTCTGAAAACTCAGTGACCAACAGACTGAACAGACTGGACCACCGTGGTCCACAGGGCTTTTGTTGGCTGATTTTCTGAAGCACATTACCAGGCTCTTCGTCCTCGCTGTCTTAGTGGGCAAAAGTCCACTTAAAACCTGTCCAGCATCATTGCAACAGGCTAGCCTCCTCTGACAGATTGGGGGTGGCCTCAAAGGAGCCACCTTTGCAAACAAATTCACTGGGAAACAAATTCAGGGTTTTCACGTGGAAGACAAGTACTCTACTGCAGGACTACCAGCAACCACAAAAATAATAAATACACCTTTTTAAAAGCTCCTTTAAGGGGAGGGGGAAAGGAGCAGAGGGTTAAAAGGTGGCTCTTCTTTGTACTGAAGTAGTTCTTGAGATTTATAGCGGAAGTGTCAGAAACAGGATATAATATGCAGAGGACCCCCTCCTCCAAGAAAAACCATTATACCCTTGATAAATTATTGACTTTGGAGTTTTATCTGTGTCATGAATAATCACAAACTTGGGAGTCTCAGGCCACAGTTCATAAACAAATAATTATATCACAATGATAATTTTTCAGGAATTGCAACATCCATCATGGCCGTGTTATTATCAAGTACGTCTTCTGGATGCCGCTATTCATCAAGCCCTCCTCCCTCTCTCTACCTTCCGCACCACACCAGCAAAGCTCGCCACCAGATTCCCTCTTATTTCCACATCGCTCAAAGCAGGCCAGAACAGGCACACACGAAACGGACCAACTCAGCGTTTATGAGAGATGAGTTTTCATTAAGACAGCTCAGATTAAACACATTGAGCAAGATGGAGAGGGGTGGGGGAGAGGCAATTAATTACTCCAGACTCCCCCAAAGAAACAGTCTTTGAGAAGATCTCATTCAGAAGATTAAAAAAAAAATGCCAGAAGATTCATTCCATTCCAGGCAATACTAATAATGAAAGAAAAAAAAAGTTAGTCTCATAAAGCCAAGGAAATAACAGCCATACTGCAATGTGCATTTTTAAAAAAACAATAAACACAAAACCTACATAAATCTTGAACTTGGTTCTATAGCTCACAACAATAGAGCTGTCCAGAAGGCTTGAGTCTTACTTATCTCGACCCCTTTCCTATGACTGTAATAGAAAGCAGGAGACCTGTTGGACTGTTAGGTGAGTATTGGTCTGCTGACCCAGGGCTGGTAGTTCAAGCCAACCAGCCACTCTGAGGGCAAATTTTCAGGCTATCTACTCCTGTAGAGATCTTCAGCCTTGCATTGCTCTGAGTTAGAATCTATGAGATGGTAGTAGGTTTGGTTTTGATTTTTGTACAATGGACAATACTTTCAAAAATACATTAGAAGCTACCCCTAGTCAAGCTACTTTAGTTAGGGGCACAGGCCTACTCCTCCAAGTCCAAAGCCAAATAAATGACCAGCAAAGCAACGTCAGAGATCCTCTAAGATTAAAGATCGGGCTATAGGATGAGGCAATTTGTAATGCAGTGGGACTTAAATCCCTGTGCAAGTGAATCCTTTCATTGCCTTCATTAGCAAGCTATGCAGGCAGAGTGGTGAGAGAGCCAGCGACAGACACAGAAACAAAGAGAGAATGTACGCTCCCAGAAGGAGGCTCCAGATCCAAGCATCTGGGATATTCCTGTCCCTGGGGATGCTGCTGTGAGACACAGGGTCATTCAGATGCCGGGTCACCAGCAACGGGTTGGGTTTTTTGGTTTGTGCTCCAACATCATCTCACTCTTAATAAAGATCGGATATTTTTTTACCAACTTACCCAAGTGGCCATGTATTTTTTCGACTGTTAGGGTTTTTTTGCATTAAACCATGAATGGGTTTACATCTCATCAATTTTTTAATATTTATTTATAACTTTCAGTGTTTGAATATAAAACGTCTCACGTTATGAAACAATATTTTGCAAGGTATGCAGAACAGTACTTTTATGAACTATCTTGTAAAAATAATCAACATAATCCATATTACTTTGAAAAATTAGAAGAATTAGGGCTAAGAGTTTCTTCACGCCTTTTGGTGTAACGGGAGATCACTGGAGCGATGGAGGGGATGTTTTACCTTTCTCTGAGGTTTGATCATGATAAATGCACAAGTCACTGCAAAACAATTCAAACAAATAGTAACTATTTGATTTAACCAAAATGCACTAAAATGCTAAATAAACAGAAAGAACATGAAGACCATCGAGTTTGACACATTCACTACTGATGTAAACCCCTAAACAGATGAAGTAGTTAAAATATATCCAAGCAGATGGCATCTGAAGACAGCGTGTAGAAATCACGGGTTTTCTCGTGATCTGTCCGTAAAAGATGGCGCTCGAAACACAAGTAAACTCGGGATCCGTGCGCAATGTGTTAAGGAAGGTCCTTGGGTTTTTATGGCCTGAGCTGAAATCAGATTCTCTCCTCCTTAGTATTAAACCGTGTCTAAGAGGAGGTAGGGCAAAGGTAGCACAAAGATCCAGGGTAGGCAGGGGCGAGGTGGGCCCTTCCTGACCAGCCCCTCCATACCATCAACAGCCAGGTCGCTCAAGGTGCCAAACATGCTGTTACCACTTGATTGTAAGCAATATTTTCCCTTTCTACTTCCTCTTAGCTCTAATCTTCCTGTTTCTGGAACGTACCTAAACTGTACAAGCCACCCTGCCATCAGGCAGTTCTTCTAAAGGTCTAATGTCACTAAAAGAAGGGTGTGTTAGCCCGGGGGGGGGGGGCGGACTAGAGAAACAAATTCATTGATGCTCATATAGGTATAAGAGAAAGAGCAACTTCATACTGAGAAAACCTCCCATCTCAGTCCAGACCAAGTCTATAAATCTGATGTTAACCTATATGTCCAACACTAGTACATAAATTCCTCTTTAGACTCACACAGCACATGCAATGATGATGAATGCTGGAAGGTCACAGGTGGGTGAGTGAAAAGTCTTATGGACCAATGGTGGTGGAAGCATCCCCAGGGCTCTGGCTGCCATCAGTGTGGCTCCAAGTGGCTTGTCAAAAGGAAGGTGAAACAGAGTGTGTGTCCCACCTCCTGGGAGGAAGAGAGGAAGTTCCCAGAATCCTTCTAAGAAGGCCACACCCACAAGCAGACATCAGGCTGTGACCTGATTGATAGATTAGACCCCATCCCTGCATTCTTTTATAGTAGTTGAATGCTTTAACACCTGCACCACCAAGACTCCTTTTCAGTGCTTGTACTGCTCCTTTTTTCTGAAAAAGATCATTTTATTGGGGGCTCTTACAGTTCTTATAACACCATACACCAATTGTATCTAGCATATTTGTCCATACGTTGCCATCATTATTTTCTAAACATTTACTTTCTATTTGAGCCCTTGGTATCAGCTCCTCTTTTTCCCCCTCCCTCCCCCACCATGACCCCTTGATAAATTGGAAATGATTCTTATTTTCATATCTTACACCGACCACTGTCTCTCTCACTCTTAATAGCTCAAGGTGACACGAGATTATGTAACTACCACAAAGGGGAAGTGGCACGAGAGGGAAGATGACAGTCACACGCAATGCCTTGTCTCTAAGGGCATAGGCTTCTACAGGACTCCTGAAAGACTTTTCTGAGAACCGATCATTGCCTTCAGAGGCAAGCCACGCCTCTCTCTGCTCCCTTCTTTGCCCAAACACAAAAACCTCCTTCTGGGCAGTGTCTTCTCCCCTCCCCCCAGGCCCAGCCCGTACCCACTGTCTGTGTTAGGCTGGCTTCGCCCCCGCCTCCACTGGAACAACTCCTGGAAGTCAGTTTCATTTTTCTCCTGGAAATCAACCTTTTCCAGAAAACTAGGAAGGACATGACAAAATTCTTAACATTTAAATTTTTGATCCCGTTACATTATCTGAAATGTGCACACAAACCACCAGTTTTACCCTCCTTCTTCATTCCGTATTGCCGCATGGAAGTTCTGAGTACAATGGCATTGTTCCTGGATGGAGGCTGTAGACTCTACCCTTCACTCTCAGAGCAAGTGATACTAACAGGACCCCAGGATGCCTAATAGTAGTAGCGGATTCTCTGGGTCAAGTGGCATAGCACTCTGCCTTGGGCCCGGAGCAAAGCAGGCCTGGGCAGCTCTGCTCATGAAGGTGGAAGGGACCGTCAGCCAGCCCCACGACAGGGTGACACCCACCCTAGTAGTGACGCCACTGACTAAGCACCCTGAGCAGTACTTGCATCAGCCGCTGCCCGGCCCCTCCCTCCCTGGTGGGACTGCTTTCCAGGGGACACGCAGGCCGTGCGGAGGCAGGAAAAGAACTATAGGGGCCACCTATGTCATAGGCGCCATAGCCCACTGCAGGGGCTCGGCCGCCGTCCACCCGCTCAGAGTCCTCTTGTCACCAGCAGCTTCTGTGGGTTTACAGGCCTCAGCAGTTGTTTGGCTTTGGAGTCCCATGAAAACATACAAGACTTTAAAAGGGCATCTTCCTGAAATAAAAACATACCAGCTGTGTCCTTCATTGACCTTTCTAGGACAGGAGCACCCACAATGACCTTCGTTCCTTTTGCACATTTGAAATACAGTCAACGGAAGTTCTGGGTTTGTTTGTTAGTTTGTTTTCTTCCCTCAAGTATTTACACCTGACTTCCCTACAAGCAATTCTGGGTGTTTGCAGAGAGTTGCCCGAGTTGAAGACAGGTTTCCGACAGTGATTAATCTATAATTCTTTGACGTAGGGACACGCCATTATCTCCACTGTACAGATGTGGAAACGAAGACATAGAGGTTAATGACTTGCCCGAGGTCAAACCTCCAGTCAATTGCACAAGTGGGTTTTCACCAGCGGCTCCCCTCTCTGCTCCTCGGCTTAATTCAACTTTGTTCCCAGCTCTCCTACCACAGCCGTGTCAGAGCTGCCGCCGCCGTCTGTCATCTCTCACATTTTGCCTTAAGGCTCCGAATGTGCTTCTTGAAACACCAGTGCTTCCTTGCCGCCTGCCAGCTTCCCCTCTTCCTCTTCATGCCATTGCCCAGAGTGGAAAAATGGCCATTTCCCTCTGGTAATGGCTTTGCATAAATAAATAGTGCGTGTATTTCTCGATTTTTGTAATAAATATAAGCCTTAAAGCTTTGTCAAAACCTAACCTGAAGTTTGGCTCCATTTCTGACACGGTTGTTCACTTAATTTAGTGAGCATCTACTTACTCTGCACCAGACCAGGGATAGAAATATGAAAACAGACAGATGAAGAGCCCTGCCGTTAGGTTGATCTATAATTGTAAAAGTCATTCATTGCAACCATATAACAAGTGTCAGATAGCAACTGGCTGTTGGGGAGCATGGAGAGACACCATCATAATTCAGGCTATGAAGGGGAAGTGGGCCTTGGGAAGTGAGTCACACTGGGTTGACTGGAGAAACAAATCCAGAGACATGCGTATATGTGTAAGAAAGAATTTTCTATCAAGAAGTAATTATGCATCAATACAACATCCCAGCCCAGTTTAGATCAAGTTCCTAAGTTCGATATCAGCCCATATGTCCAATATTAGCCCAGGAATCCCTCTTCAGATTCACACAACACGTGCAATGATGCCAAATGCAGGAAGATCACAGGCCAGCGGGAACAAAGTCCTGTGGGTGCAGTGGCGGTGGAAGCATCCCCAGGACTCTGGCTGCCATCAGCATGGCTCCATGTGGCTGGTCAGCATGAAGGTGAAGTAGAGAAAGAGGGAGGGAGGGAGAGGGAGAGGGAGGGGTCGGGGGGGGGGGGAGAGAGAATGTGTGTGTGTGTGTGTGTGTGTGTGTGTGTTTGTTTTCCCCCTCCAGGGAGGAAGAGAGGAAGTCTCAGAACCCTCATGAGAAGGCCAAGCCCACAAGGAGGGATCAGCAGGCTGTGAGCTGATTGGCAGGCTAGACTCCACCCTTCATTCTTATTTATCAAGTTGACATGAGATTGCGTAACTCTCACAACAAGGTAAGTAGGAGTTGGGGGCAAGAGAAAGAATGGTTTGCCGAAGGCACAGGCAAAGACAAGGTGGCAGGAGCGAGCTTGTAAAGAGTTAAATATGTTGGTGTGATGCATAGAGATGGGGAAAGGTCACTTCACAAGTTCAAGAACTGAGTCAAGGCTCAGCTAGCCAAGCACTGCACCTTAGTGCATTCTCCCACAGAAAAGGCACCATGTTCTTAGAAGACACCTCTATTCTCCAAGCCCTCTCTCCGCATCCCCTGGACTACACTTACGTGAAAAACAAAACAGAAGTCACTGCCATGAGTCCGTCCAAGTCATCAGACCAAAGAATGAGCTGGAAGCGGACCCTTCCCTGATGCCGAAGGGCCTAGATGGCAGCCCACGGGCAAGGCGGATCTCAAAGGATTTTCATCGGAGAAATGACAAGATCCAGTTTCAGGTGCAAAGGATACTCTGTCAGCACTTTGGCGGGTGGCCTAGATGAAGGGGGGGGGTTAGGAAGTGGTAGGAAGTGGGTGTGATCAGTGGCCGTGGGATAAAGGGCGAGAGCATCATCCATGCCCCGGGGGAAGCAAAGAGAGGGACTTGAGAGACAAAGGAATGTCTTGGTGATTCTCAGGAGACAAGGTTGAGATAATAAAAGAGGATTTGCAAGTCTCTGACTTGGGTAAATGTGAACGCCAAACCTCCTGTCCTTAAGTCAATTCCAACTCACAGTGATCCTCTATAGCAGTTCTCAACCTGTGGGTCGAGACCCCTTTGGGGATCAAATGACCCTTTCACAGGGGTTGCCTAAGGCCATCAGAAAACACTTATTTCCGGTGGTCTTAGGAACCAAGACACTGCTCCTCAATCTGTCTCCAGACGGGTCTGCCCTCATACAGATACACCCGCACACGAGTACCCGGAATGAATACTGTTCCCCATGCTACACCATACTTCAAGACAAAAAAATCATTGATTTTTCATCACAAATAAATATTTTACAAGATATAATTACATATTGTTTTTGTGATTCATCACTATGCTTTAATGATGTTCAATATGTAACAATGAAAATACATCCTGTATATCAGATATTTACATTATGATTCATCACAGTACCAAGATTAGTTATGAAGTAGCAATGAAAATAATGTTATGGCTGGGGGTCACCACCACATGAGGGACTGTACTACAGGGTCGTGGCGTGAGGAAGGTGGAGGACCGCTGCTCTGTAGACTTCTGACTATAAAGATGTATGAGAGCAGCCGGTCTTGTCTTTCTCTCGCAAAATGCTTGGTGGGCTTGAACTTCTGGCCTTGTGGTTAGTAGCCCCAAATAACCTGCCATGCCACCAGGATAAGTGGGTTTTATTGGCCAACATATGTCAGCAGAAAGGAGTAGGGGGATTGAAGAGCTCCAATTTAGGCACGGTAACCTGTCAGTGCTTACGGGAAACACGGATAGAAATGTCCTTTAGGCACTTGGAAAACCAGTTCTAGATCTGTGGAGAGGAATCTGTCTTGAAACACGCTAGCACAGGAGACAGCAGCCTTCAGACGGTAGAATGCGCCTCGAGTTACAGGTACTGTTGCTCGGGGGGTGGGGGAGGAATAAGAGGGAAGAAATAGGAAGCTCAAAAAGTATAACAAAGGAGTCAGAATCCATGAAGGACATGAAACCAACGGAAAGCTCACAGGTGTTCACGGGAAAGAGCCTCACAGATACCAGTAGAGGACTCCCATGCTAGAGAACGGAGGTAAGAATTGAAGTGCCAATGAATGTGGAGAACAGACACATGATGTGACAGATTTGTTCTCCCAGAAATTTGCAATAAAGGGGAGACTAAGTACAGCCTTCTATTTGTCTCTGATCGATAGGAACTTTCTTTGAAAACCATAGGCCCTTCATCACTTGCATAAAACAGATGCTGCACCAAAGGGCTGGCAGCAAAGTCTTGCCTTTGTGGAATCCATCTTGTCACCTTCTTCCTTACAGGCACCACATCGATTGACATCAGTCTGGGCTCTCAAACCCCAGTGGTGCAGTCATATAAGAAAGGCGCGGGGCGTGTACGGCGGTCAGGCACAGACTATCCCGTGCACGCATCAGGACAGACTGTGCTCTGGCTGATAGTTCTCCCAGAGAAATTAATGGGCTTTGTTTGATGGGACCGCTCTGATACGTTTGAGCATCAACCTTGGAAATCATGAAGTATCAAACATGGGGAAAGTGAGGGCCTTCGATAGTATAGGAAAGATGCAGTGAGCTCCCTTGACTGACTCTAGTAAACTGTCGAGAAGTGAGAATCCTAGCTAACTCGAAGGAGACCAAAGGAGACGGAATCCAGGAAGAGAGGTGAAGATCTCTATCGTTGAAGGCAGAGTGAACCCTGGCTGCACGGGTGATAGATGCCAAGTCCTGTAACTTGTTTGGTGGTGGTGGCAGGAGGAGGGGGGGAGTGCTGTCTAGGTGCCTCTGTGAAAGCATCTTGGAGACCTGATCTGAGCTGTTCCTGAACCCCCAAAGCACGGTCACCATCCAAATGCACAGAACGGAAGCACAGGAAGACAAGGTGAAAAATCTCCTAAAGAAAGAACTCAAAGGATGAGTCAGGAAATAACTTCAGTGCACCTTTACTCTCAGACTAAGGTCTATGCGCACACAGGTGCGTGGCTTGGAGGCAAATGAAAAGGCTTCTTATTGGAATAAGGACCAGTCCTGAGAACACAAAATGATGTTCCCAAGAAGCCACCTCTTCTCTGCAGACATGACACTCTCCCAAATGGGTACTTAGAATCTTGGCCAGCATCTATGTTTAATGTGAGAAGCTGACCATTCTGAAGACAATTACAAAATAACTGAGATCAGCTCATTGCATGAGAGAACCATTCCAATATGCCAGGTATTGTGGTGAAGTCCTTTAGAGACATCCTCTCATTGTGTACACGTGACCCAGCAACAGCAGGGAGTGTTGTTACCTCTATTCTACAAATTAAGAGTCCCGCGAGGCTTTCTCATCCTCTAAAGATTTCGTCTTGAAAACCCACAAGGACGGTCCTGTATGTCTCACAGGACCACTGTGCATCCAGATCCACTTGATGGTAGAGATGGTAATTACTTGATGGTAAATATATATATATATATATATATATATATATATATATATATATATATATATATATATATATAATATTTACCCTCAAGTAATATATACACACCCAACCATGTGGTAAATATATGTGTATATTTATATACATAAATATATATATACACCCAACCCACTACCCTTAAATCAACTTTCTATATAGCAGTCTAAAGATTTTATGAAGTCAAAACTAAGACTTTTTCACTACAGGCTTAAACTACAGTCCTGTTGGGAGATTGAAGCATGCTCCTCTCAGAAATTGATAAAATCAGCAGGAGAAAAGATAAAGCAGTGAAAATATAGGCGTGGGGAGTCTGGGCGCCAAGTAGGTGGCGGCCGCTGCGCGGTTTGTATCCCGGCACCCAGCGAGGTGGCTCCAGTGCTATCAGTGTGGCCAGGCCGATCTCGAATCACCGGGATAAGGGGCCCGCACCCACCAAGGCTGCATGTCGCCAATAGATGTGGCCCCCAAGGGCCTGCGATCTGGTTGTGGCCAGGGAGGGAAGAGTGGCCAGTTGGGGTGGAGGGTAGCGATGAGGGAAAGACAGGAGGCGGAGGAACCGCAGTGAAGTGGCACCAGCTGCAGCCTCAATGATCCAGCCTGTTTGGACCAAGGGTGATGTCTGTACTAAAGTGTGAGAGACGCCTGCAGGGGGTCCAAAATTGAAGCCCACTGGAGCTGGAGCCTCTGGGAAAACCTTCACGAGTGTTAGTGACTAAAACTCTGCTTCCGCTCAAATTATTACTGCAACGTTCTTTCGAATGGAAGCTGCATCATTCGTTCACTCATGACTGGCCTGGCGGCTCTGAAGAAGCTGGTTTGGTGTCAGCAGGTGGGAAAGCAGGTGTCCTGGGTTCCCAGCTGTGAGGGTGAGGGGTGTGGAGGCTAGGTTTGTGAACACATCTTCGCAGGCCAGCCCTCTCCCAGAAGTGTGTGGTACAACAGAAGACGAAGAGGAAAACGAAGGGCCATCTGAAACTGTGACCTGCTCATGGAGAACCCCAGACAAAGTTCCAGGTCCCTCCTCACACAGCCACCCACCAACTGCAGAGTTTTTCAGACCACTGCGGAGATGTCTGCCATCGAGGCTTATGCTAAGAGTGGGGTGGAGGATATCATGAGGATAACGACTCTGGCCTCCACTGTCCCTAGCACGGGCTGGGCTGTCCTGGAAACTGGCCCAGATGACCAAAGTCAGGGAAAGGGAGCAGAAGCAGCCCAAATGTCCAGAAAATATTGCAAAAGCCAAACAACTGAAGAGGGATTGAATGAACTCTGCAGTCAGAGAGCAATCGTTTGGGAAATGCGGTCGCATGGGAAGAGCCCACTATGGTTCCCTGCTTGGCGTTTATGACGGTGTTGTTCAGAACGCAGCATCTGACCCTGTGGAAGAACCCCTTGCTCAGTACTGAAATAGTCACATTTCGTCTTAGGTCTAGAAGTTTGTTGGTGTTGGTTGGCAGTTACTGCAAATTCACATTTATTGAGCTACAAATTTTTTATAACTGGCAGTTTCCCGGCATACATACTGAAATGAAAACAGCCCGAAATACCTTTCGATTACTACCTTTCTCCAAATAATGGCCTGAATTCAGGGGCCCTGCTTTGGACAAAGAAAATTATGATCTTTAAAATGAAAATTATCCTCGCTGCAGTAAAAAGTGTGCTTTGGTTTAAGAAAGATACCGTATTCTCAATCACAGCTTCTACTAGGGGGGGGGGGAAGAAGCAGTAAAGAAATAGATTATCTGAGCAATGCAATTAGGAAATTGACCTAATATGAATATAAATAAAAACTGGCCATCTACTCAATATATTTCAAGAATAAAAATATTCAGATTCAGTACGCTCTTCTCATTAAAATGAAAATATCAACAGCGAAAAGTTATTTTTAAAGTTATCATTTAATTAAGTATAAATAAATGCTACATATAGCTACACAAATTAGAAGAGTGATTAAGAGTTAATAAGTTTAAAAAAAGAATTAGTAAGCATCCATCTCAAACAATGAAAAGAATGACCAATTAACACAAGAAAAGTAGAAGACTCCTTATAAAATTAGAAATTAACAAATGAAAACCTGCTAAGGAACACAAACACAGGTCAATACAAGGAGGTAATTACAGTTGTCATGAACAGACTAGAAAGGATACCAACCTTCCCACTGAAAAAAGGATAAAAACAAAGCAAATGCTAAATCACACCAAAATAATGGCAAAGAAGAAGGTCAAGGTCCAAGGGGGACAAAGGAAAGGCAAAAAGGAGAGCCTGGCGTTTGGACCTGCGTTTTACACAGAGGTTTCTGACAATTCTGGAAAGGGCCAGGAGGCTGAGGTGTGTCTCTGACATCACACAGTCACTGCGTGAGAGTGGGATTCAGGCCTAACTCCCAGGGTGAGAGTGACTTTGAATAGCACGGGCCTTGTGTTACAATCCCAAAGCCATTTAATTAATAAAATAAAACACATAAACTCTTCAAGGGGCTGAAATCCCGCTGGAGAGGACCTCAGTTGCCTCACTGTAGATCAGGCAAGGATCTCTAGTTTAACCATCAGCCAGAAGAAAACATATCCCAGCTCACCCGCCCCGCCCCACCCCACCCCACCCAGCAGGAAGAAATGAAATCAACTCATGCCTCAAATTATCACTTCAATTTCATAGACCTGTCTAGCGCTCAAAAACAAACAACCATTTGGACGGAAAGCCTCAGTGATAGGGTGGCAGAAAACCAAGAGAAGCAACAAACTGTAGAAAATATAACTACAGGATTCAGAAAATAGAATTATAACAGTATGTCCTTGAATAAAGCAAAACTTAACATCTCTGAGGAATTAAACATGACTAAGAAATACAGAAATGCACAAAGTACATAAAGGAACAAACTGAGATTTGCTAGAACCAAAATTGTCACACCTGAATTCAAAACAAAGAATAGGGGACAGCAGAGGAGATATGCTTAAGGAGTGAGTCAGGAAACTGAAAGATAGTATCCAGACTCAAGTGTAAAGAGACAAAAGCATAGAAACATACAGGGAAGATCCTAAGAGGTGTGTGGGATATGATGACCAGGTCTAATAGACATGTAAGTAAAATCCCAAAAAGAAAGAAGAAAGAATGGTGTAGAGGTAAAGCATGAAGAGATAACTAAAAATGTTGCAAAACTGCTTGGCGACGTCCAGCTGCAGATTTCAACTCCGCGGAAACTGCATACAAATAAAACAATGTCTGGGCCCTCGGTATGAAACTGCCGAGACGGAATGCCCTGAGAGCCCCGACGACCAACTGGAGGAGGCAAAGGAAAACAAAGAGATTCATTTCAAACGAACCCCAAATGGGGCAAACTTACCCATAGAAACTACTTCCAAAAGTAGAATGCCTTCAAAGTATGAAAAAATGTATAACTACGAAATTAGAAATTTGCAACCATAGCAATGGAGGTCAATCACAGGCATTTTCAAATAAACAAAATCTGTCTTTAACACATCTGCATCAAAGAAAAAACTACAATTTTCTGGAAGAACGAAAAATGAGCTCAGGCAGACAGACACTCAGAAATACAGACTCAAAACCACGCAGCAGGGCAGGTAAGTGCATGACTCTAAAGAACCACTGACTCTGAAACAGTAATACATCCTGTGAGGTTTGAAATAGAGAGAATCCCACTGCTTTACCGCATGAGAGTCGACTCAAAGCACAGCAAGTCCCTTCTGACTCACCGCCACCCTAGATAGAGTTTCGGAGGCTGTAAATCTTTACAGGAGTGGACGGTCTCATCATTCTCCACTGGAGGAGCTAGTGGGTTTGAACCTCAAACCTAGTGGTTAGCAGTCTAACACTTACCTGACACCAAGAGGGGCATGACGGAGGTAAAGTGTTCCAAGGTGCTAGCATTGTCACCACAATAAAGTGTTAATAGAATTCACGTTGTATTGTATATGATGCGGTTTCAAACAGTTCATGGAAAGATAGAATTTAAAAATAAAAATTTTCCCATAAACTTTTTGAAACCCCTTCGTAGACCCCACTTTAAAGAACAATTGGGGTTTTTGTTTGTTTGTTTTTAATCATTTTATTGGGGGCTCGTACAACTCTGATCACAATCCATACATACATCCATTGTGTAAAGTACATTTGTACATTCATTGCCCTCATCATTCTCAAAACATTTGCTTTCTACTTGAGCCCTTGGTATTAGCTCATTTTTCCCCTCGCTCCCCACTACCCCCTCCCTCATGAACTCTTGATAATTTATAAATTATTATTTTTGTCATATCTTACACTGTCCAATGTCTCCCTTCACCCACTTTTCTGTTGTCCGTCACCCAGGGAGGAGGTTATATGTAGATCCTTGTAATCAGTTCCCCTTCTCTACCCAACCTTCCCTCCACCCTCCCAGTATCACCACTCTCACCACTGGTCCTGAAGGAATCATCTTTCCAGGATTCCCTGTGTTTCTAGTTCCTATCTGTACCAGTGTACATCCTCTGGTCTAGCCAGATTTATGAGGTAGAATTGGGATCATGATAGTGGGAAGCAGGGGGAGGGGGGAGGGGAGAGGAAGCATTTAAATATTAGAGGAAAGCTATATGTTTCATTGTTGCTACACTGCACCCTGACTGACTTGTTTCCTTACAGAAGGGTCAAGGGATATCCAGTTGCCTACAGATGGGTTTTGGGTCACCACCCCACACTCCCCCTCATTCACAATGATATGATTTTTTGTTCTTTGATGCCTGTTACCTGATCCCTTCCACACCTCGTGATCATACAGGCTAGTGTGCTTCATCAATATGGGCTTTGTTGCTTCTCAGCTAGATGGCCCCTTGTTTACCTTCAAGCCTTTAAGACCCCAGATGCTATAGATTTTGATAGCCAGGCACCATCAGCTTTCTTCACCACATTTCCTTATGCACCCGCTCTGTCTTCAGTGATCGTATTGGGAATGTGAGCACACAATTATAAGATTTTTTTTTGTTCTTAAAGAACAATTGTATTTCTTAAAAACGATAGCAAAATTGTTTGGATATTAAATGGTACTAGAAAATTGAAGTTATGGCATGGGGAAAAGTCTTAAGCAAAATTTAAAAAAAAAGAAGTACACCTATTGACATAAATAACATGTCTAAGTTAAATATGGGGAAAATTAAAACTTATTCAAAATAAATCATCACAACAGATGTCAAGTCAGCATCATCGAGAGAGACGATGTGAAGGAGTCCTGGAAACAGACTGTCGTAGCAAGGGTACAATTCTACTTGATGTAGTGGAACCTTGGAATGATATAATATGTATATAAACTCCCAATTAATAATTGAAAAAAATTAAAGCACTAAATATAGGTATTATTTAAATTTTAAAATACATTCAAGTCAGGACACTATGGCATTAATAGCAGCTCTCTTTCTCGGTGACCTGTGGCAGGTTACTCAGCCTCTCTAGGGTCCAATTGTCTGATTGCTGAAGGGAGGAAAACTTAGAGTAGGTGACCTTTAAGGCCCATAGAGGAGACGTGAGCTTATCTGACCTCAACCTTGCAGAGCAGCTGGATTGGCTGATAGCCACTGCTATTCTTGCTGGCTGATCCCCAGAGCACCCTGCACGCTTAGGACTGTTGGGTTACTGTGTCGCTATGAATAAGAGTTTCCTGTTTGTCAAAAGTCAGCGCAGTGAGCCTGTGGTGCTTGCTACTGTTGCAACGCGTTTGATTTGCTGTCATACAAACATTAAAATATAGGTCTGAAAAGAAAACGAGGGCTTCTATGAACACTATGAGGCGTCTTTTATGAAGGCAATTCACTCGAGAAAGCTGATGTGGATGGCTACAAATTGAGAAGGAAAATAAGGGAAATCTAGATGGAGCCTGCCCCCCCACCCCCTGCGTGAGAGACGGTGCTAACACTGTGACTTCCCTGGAATAAAAAATTGGGACAGTGAAGAGGCCGCTTTCTAGGTGCTGTCTAATCAAGACAGTGAGGCGGGACTAGTGGGTCGAGTTGCACTAACAACAAACAAACAAAAGCAAAACTAAATGCCTGGCCCCCTACACATCAGAATGTAAATACAGTTAGATGTCTTAACTGAATATGAAATTCTGTAGGTACCTATTCATTGGGTTGTTTTACGGTTTGTTCTTTTAATAAGTTCAATGCTTCAACCACCTTCTTGATTAAACTGTCAGTCATGATCTCGTTAGAGAAAAAAGGTTTTTCTCATTCTACAAGTGGGATTTGGCTTATAGGAACTGAATAGCAGTCCTTTTTCTATTTTAACAGTTTTATTGGCAATTCATCCACATACAATTCAATAGTTCAATCATATAGAGAAGAGTTGTATAATTATTACCCCAATCAATTTTAGAATATATTCTTCTTCCTTGTACTCAATGTTATTCATGTCGTTATTTTTTCAATTGTAGCAAAAATATAGCAAACAAAGCATTCTTTAATTCAATAACTTCTACACCGATAATTCAGTGGCATTGATTAGGCTCTTCGTGTTGTACAGCCATTTT
Source organism: Tenrec ecaudatus (assembly GCF_050624435.1). NCBI lineage: Eukaryota > Metazoa > Chordata > Mammalia > Afrosoricida > Tenrecidae > Tenrec > Tenrec ecaudatus. The sequence continues at coordinate 71,883,670 of NC_134543.1, read as the reverse complement.
TAATATTCCCCTCCAAATCTGAACAGTGGTCTTAAAAGTCACCCAGCTTCTGATTAAGCCCCTTCTCCACGTTCTAAAATGGACAAAATTAAACCTGGCTTTGGAGCTTTTTTGTCATATTTTTTTGTGCTTTTTTTAAAACAACGGGTTTAGCCCAAAATTCATGTGTGGAGTCCCCACATAGACCAGTTCCCCTGCTGTCCCTTGGACCACTGATGAGCTACCCAAATAGCTTTGTCCTCACACAGAGGGCATCAGAGAATGGGGGAGTGCAGATGGAAGTCAGCTTCAGGTTGAAGATCTTACCGTTGGTTTTCACTCTGGGCCCCGTTTTAGCTGGTTCTGATGTGTATTACTTTCGGCCTCCTTCTGGATTGAAGTTTATCTGTACTTTAGCTCATCGCTGATGGGGTGGTTTTTGGTGTTTGGTTTTCTTTTTGGTACAATTTTCTTTATATGAAATTCAGGATAGGTAAACCTTTAGAGGCACTAACTAGTTTACTAGATCCTTAAGGCTATGACAGAGGAGGTTGGGGTGGAGAGGACAATGGGGAGCTAATGGCAATGGATTCAAGAATGAAGAAAACTATCAAAAATTGATTGTGGAGTTCATTGTACAGATCTTTTAAAGATATTTAAACCATCGAATTGTATTATACATAAAGTATATACCCCCAAATGGTTTGGATTTACAAAAAAACCAACAAATTAGTCTGAGACAAGCAAGACACTATGGAGAAATATTTGGACCATTGATGGAAATTGACAAGAGAACACTTTAACCTCTGTGTCTTCTCTAAAATTCCCCACACAGCCTCCTTTTGCTTCTATCGATGATGTCAGTAGCTTCTGATTGGACAGGAAATGGAAAATGTTACACTTCAGTAAGAGACCTAAGTCCTTAACTTAAAATGAGCTTCCAACTCACCTCAGGTTCCTGTGCCATGATTCCTGCTTCAGAACATCCAACAGGGACCAATGAAATCCAGAAAGGATTTTGTTTTCATGGATTTTTCTCCAGTGAATGTTAGATTTTTCCCTGGTGTTAATATATTTTAATACAGATACATTACCCAAATGACCTAGCTGTGTTTCATGGAAAGTTAAATAATGAGAAGGGCAAGACGGAAATAGACTCGGGGTCACCTCAGAGAAGGCTGGCTGAGTCGTCACTATCCCTGAGGGAATCACCCTCCCCCCACCCCCCAGACTCACTCACACCCCCTGAAACGTACGCAGTCCCCGTGGTAAATATCACTACGGCACTCAAGTCATTCGAAATGACCAAAAAAATTGTCACACGGACTTCAATGAGTCAGGTTGGCATAACGATCTCCGTTTTCCCCTGTAGTCAGGGAAAACCACATGATAATCAGAAGCTGCTCGTTACCATGCAAAATCACTGTGAAAAGCTCAGAAAGACTTAAAATCCGAGTGTATACAGATATTTTTTTATATGAGCAGACCTTCACTAGAACTTGAAAAATTGACCCAAAGGACACATAGTCAGGAAAAGGAGTCAGGTAAAACTCACGCGTGAATATCAGGGTCACACGTGCCATTGGCGCTGCAATGGCTGCAAGTGTGGTGGAGTCTGTGCCGCAAAGCAGGGAGCAATCTAGGAGATTGCTGGCCCCGTTGCTATGCTTCCTTCAGCTAACTAATCCTACTGTGTGCACACAGGGTCTTTCAACATATCAATGTGCACACGTGGCGATGGCAAGCTTACAGGCCTGAGCAGCAATCTCTCTCTCCTAGGTGATTCGCCAACTATCTGCATTGGCTTTATTGTCAAATGCTCCAGGTTAGCCTCACCACTTCTGGGTTCTAGAAGAGATGACCTATCCCCCGACCCCACACTCCCCCAAAGAAAACACAACCACACTTGACGCTTTTGTGAGAGGTATAAGATTGTGTAAAATGTAGGATTCCTGGTTTACTTTAGTATTCCAAAGTATCTACTAATTGAATTGCTTTTCCTCCCAGAAAGAGAGCTGGATTTTTAAAGCATATGACGCGCATGCGTGTGCAAACACACGTACACACACTCAAGTTTGCCAAACAAAAATGCAGTTTTCCATGAACAGAATTCACTATTTTGCCAACACATTTGTTCCCAAACATTTCAAAATATGTGCCATTCAATGTTGAGACATGAAAATAATTAAAAAATAACTTACTTGTATAACTGGGCGTCTTGTTATTCCTGTGTCTTCTTCAAGCTGACTGTTTCCTTTTCGTTGCCATGAAAATACTGAGCACCCTTGCTAATTCAATATTTCTACCCCATGGACAATTCAATATAACCAATCACATCAATCATGCTGTACAAGCATCACCAACTTCCATTGTTGAATTTCCCATTTCGATAAATCAAAACACAGTGCTACCTACACAATAACTAACTCTTGTCCTAACGCTAGCAATCACAATTAAACGCTAATCACTCCACATGTGGTCTATTCTAGGCATTTCATATTAGCCCTTTTCTGATTTCACCCAGCATTAATATGTTCAAGATTCATCCCCCTTGGGACATGTAGCATGAAACTCTTAGATGACACCATGGGGCTAATGTTTCCGAGTCTAGTCTTCAACAACAGATTCTTTAACACACAGGCAGCAAAAGACAAAAAAATAAACGAAAGCTCAACATAGCAAAGTATCAGCATTTTACCCACAAAGTGAAGAAACAAGCTACTGACTAGAACAAAGTGTCTGAGAACTATGTACCAGATCAGGGCTCAATATCCAGTATCTACAAACAACCCATACACCATACTATGAAAAGGGGCAAACAAGTCCGTCAACATTTAGGTAAAGAACTTGCATAAACATTTCACAAAACTCAAAACTTGGTACCTTCAAGTTGATTCCAAATCAACGTGACCCTGGACGACAGAGAACTGCTCTTCGGTTTTCCCAAGGCTGCAAATCTTCATTCGAGTGAAAAGTCTCAGCCGCCTTCCAGGGAGCAGCTGCTCAGTTCAAAGTGCTTACCTCTCTGTGAGCAGCCCCATTTGAAATCCACCAGTTACCCAAACACCTTCGTTTTACCACAGAGGATACACAAGTGTCCACCAATGACATGAAAGATGCTCGACTTTATTAGCCATTAAGGGAGCTAAATCAAAAACACAACAAGATGACACTTCACAAAGTGTCACGAGGGTAGTAGAGGGAGGGAGGGAAAAAAGAACTGATACCAAGGGCTCAAATAGAAAGTCAATGTTTAGAAAATAATGATGGCAACATTTGTACAAATAGGCTTGATACACTTGATGTATGGGTTGTTATAAGAGCTGTAAAAGCTCTCAATAAAATGATCGTTTAATAAAATAAAAACAAGGAATTCCTTTAAAAATAAATAAAAGACACTACTTCATTTCAAATAAACCAGAAAACAATAAATATCCACGAAGATATAGAGAAATTGGAATCCTCACCCATTGCTGCTAAGGATGAAAAACAGTACATGTGCTACACAAAACAGATGATGTTGCTCAAAAAGTTAAATATAAAACTAGCATGGAACCCCACCGGCACAATCCTAGGGGTGTGCCCATGGAATTGGAAAACAAGGACCCAGGCCGGCACAGCTCACCGAGTCAGCAGTCCTCACTGCGGCGCCGTTCACAAGAGTCGAAAGGGAAAACAAGCCCAATGGCCATGCGCAGTTGGCTAGAGAAAGGAAATGCAGTGCAGTGCAGTGCATTCATTGGAACATTCCTCTGCCCTCAAACAACGCGGCCCTGAGACACATTTCTTTAAAACATTCCATCCAAGCTGAAGTTACAGTAAGCCACGTAGAACAATTTAAAAATTACCTGGGGTCATGGAAGATTGAAGTTCTTCTGACTTCCTCTTTCTGATATCTAACAAGAGAAGAGTGGGGAAATAGTGAGACCAGGCCAAAATAATGTTTTTGTTGTTGTTTTCTTAGCACCACAATAAAAATAAAAGTTTCCCAACTGAATTTTTTGGAGTCAAAAGGTGCTTAGCAAAGCTTCATTTCTAACCAACCCCCATCTCCCCCCAAGAATTTTGTACTGGTGATTTTATAAACACTGATACCTAATACCTACTAATACTAATTTTGCAAAATTAGTATTAGTAGTATTAGTGTTTTACAAAATACTACTACCTACGAATACCTCCTAATATAGAGTGGGCAAACTGAGTAGTTATGAGATATGGTTTTCTTCTTCTGAGAAGGCCATTGTAAGGAGAGATGTCGGAACCAGAGAAAATGACACCAGCGCAGGCCAGGTCCAAAGGCAACACAGGCTATAGGGAAGACGGTCTATCCACCTCAAGCATGTGTTGTGCTTCAGGTTAGAGAACACAAAACAAAATCTCAGAGGAGAGTTCAGATAATCTAACAAAGTCAGAATAGCTTTCAGATGAGCTGTCTTCCCTCAACCCCTACCTTGAGCCCAAGACCCTGCCATTGTCTCACATTCCAGCCTCATAATAGAGCTAAAGGGAAAGCAAATTGGTTTGAGATGCTATGGGAAAGGTTAAGAAATCATTCAAACCCAAGCAAGGCAAAAAGATAAATCTAGACTCTCTTCTCATATGGAAGATGTAAAAAACAACAAACAAAGCTAAAACAACACCCCAGCTACGCACACCCTACAGCAAAATAACGTAATAGGAATGTGGGTTTTTATAAAAAGAGTTCAAATATGAAATGTTAAATTCACAAAGGGAGGCTGTACCTCAAAGAAAACCAATTGGCAACCAAAATGAGATTCCTATAAAATTAATTCAAAAGTAACAGAGAGCAAGACACTGATTCAATACTACTGAACATTCATTGCATTAGAGGAACACACACACACACAAATCACAGCAAATGCAGAAGAAAAAGACAAAAATAAACCGGTGAATGAGAAGAAAATAGCTATGGAAGGCATAAAGGAAGATGTAAAAATAGTCAAGATTCCTGGAATAGTCAAGATTCCCCAGTAGAACAGGAGATGTGTTCAAAGATATAAGAGCTTCCCCTTGAAATGAGAAACTAAAACGGTAGGTTTGTGGCAAAATAAATAAATAAATTCAAGTTGATAGCAAAGCCTAGTTACATTATTGAGCTTCCAAGGATTTTAGAGGGGGGCGGGGGGAGGAATTCTTCAGCATCTGGACAACAGAATCAAAATCACCTAAAATGGGGAGGAGGTGGCTCAGGAGGAAGCAAGTTGGCTTTCAACATCAATTTCAAAGTTATTGGAACAACATTTGTAATATTCTAATGGAAAGGACTTGTGCATCAAAAGTATACAGTGAGCAGAAATTACAAAACATGAAAGGCCTCAAGGAATATATAAAACAGCTTACAGAGTGGGAAAACTCTATGCTTAAGATAATCAAAATAAAGAATTCATTACAAGAAGGTCAAGTGGTGAACATAAAAACCAATTAAGTAGAGAATCAATATACTGTCATTTAAGAAAGCATAGGCACAGAAGATAATGATACTGAATATCTAGACAATAAAACTAAAATAACAAGTGAATAGGCACACAAGAAAGCTACCCAAGAAAGGTATGGGTGCATGTGTCCTCCCTGATTAGCGCAGGTAATCAAGATATATTCTCTGTAGTGGAAACGAAGTTAAAGAAGTATTACTCCCCCAACACAAGGAATCCAACACAGATAACCCCTCAGGACTGATAATGGGAATAGAGATACCAGGAGGGGAAGGGAAAGGTGGGGGGCGGGGAGGGGAATTGATCACAATTATCTATATATAACCCATTCCTAGGGGGATGGACAACAGAAAAGTGGGTGAAGGGAAACAGTGGTTGATGTAAGACATTGGGGAAACATTTTTAAATAAATTATCAAGGGCTCATGAGTGATGGAGGATGGGGAGGGGGGAAATGAGAAACTGATATCAAGGGCTCAAGTAGAAAGAAAATGTTTGGAAAATGATGATGGCAACGTATGTACAAATGTGCTTGACACGATGGATGTATATAAGTTTGTTTTGTTGTCTGGTTGTATACTGTTGCTTTGTTTTCCTCTGTCTTGTTTTCGTGCATGTTAGTGTCTCCACAGGTCTGTCTGAATAGGACAGGCTGGATGAACTATCTGGAGGAAAAACAATGGGACCGACAGTTCCGGGGGGACTTGGGGTGGGGGAGTAGTGGGGATAAGGAAGTGGTGTTAATAAACACAGGGACAAGGGAACAACATGGGACCCAAAATGGTAGAGAGGGGGGAGTGGCAGGCCTAGTGGGGAATGATCAAGGGTAAGGTTGCGTAGAGAAGAGGTATAGCTGTAGCCCAGGTGGTGACGAAGCATGGTAGTAGGGCAGGAGGAAAGTCAAGGGAGAGGGAGGAAGGAGCTGGGAGTCAAGGGGCATTTATGGAGGTCTAGACAAAGACATGTACATGCAAATATATATAGGAGGATGGGGAAATAGATCTATGTGTCTATATTTATAGGTCAAGTATTAAGGTGGCGGAAGGACCTTGGGCCTCTACTCAAACACTCCCTCAATGCATGAATACCTTCTTTTATTAAATTGGAACTCTATGATGCTCACTCTCCCGACACAACTGCTGGAGCCAAAGCGGGTGAACAAGTAAATGTGGTGAAGAAAGCTGATGGTGCCCGGCTATCAAAAGAGATAGTGTCTGGGGTCTTAAAGGCTTGAAGGTGAACAAGCGGCCATCTAGCTCAGAAGCAACAAAGCCCACATGGAAGAACATACCAGCCAGTCCAATCACGAGGTGCAAAAGGGACCAGGTAAAAGGCATCATGCAACAAAAAAAAGATATATGTGTGTATATATATGTGTGTGTATGTATATATATATATGTATATATATACCATATTGAATGAAGGGGGAATTGCAGAGTGGAGACCCAAGGCCCAAGTGTCGGCCAATGGAGATTCCCTCATAGAGGGGTTTAGGAGAGGAGATGGGTCAATCAGGGTGCGAGGTAGTACCAATGAAGAACACAGCTTTCCCCCAGATCCTGGATGCTTCCTCCCCCCAACTACCATGATCCGAATTCTACCTTGCAGGGCTGGATAGGGCAGAGGTTGTACACTGGTACATCTGAGGGCTGTAGGCACAGGGAATCCAGGGTGGATGATACCTTCAGGACCAGGGGTGTGAGGGGAGATACTGGGAGAGTGGAGGGTGAGTGGGATGGAAAGGGGGGACTGATTACAAGGATCCACATGTGACCTCCTCCCTGGGAGAGGGACGGCAGAGAAGGGGGTTGGGGGAAGGGAGACTCCGGATAGGGCAAGATATGACAAAATAATGATGTATAAATTACCAAGGGCACATGAGGGAGGGGGGAGCGGGGAGGGAGGGGAAAAAAAAGAGGACCTGATGCAAGGGGCTTAAGTGGAGAGCAAATGCCTTGAGAATGATTGGGGCAGGGAATGTATGGATGTGCTTTATACAATTGATGTATGTATATGTATGGATTGTGATAAGAGTTGTATGAGTCCCTAATAAAATGTAAAAAAAGAAAAGAGGAGGGAAAAAAAAGAAAATGATTAGGGAAAAGAATGTACAGATGTACTTTATACAATTGATGTATGTATATGTATGGACTGTGATAAGAGTTGTATGAGCCCCTAATAAATTGTTTAAAAAAAAGAGTTGTAAGAGTCCCCAACAAAATTATTTCTTTTAAAAGTATTACCCTACACAACTAAATGTTTGCGTTAAACCATCTCTAAGATATAGAGTAATTTTTTTAGAAAAAGTATGTCTTGTGCCCCCCAAAACAAACAAAAAATGATATTCCAATTTCAATGTTTCTTTAAATTTACTTATATCTTTTGCTTCTATTGAATTTAGCATTTGTGAACAAACACTTTGGAAGCAGAGACTTCAAAAAGTTTAGAAAATGTCCACTACCTTTTTCCTTTGAACTCTTCTATGCATGTACTCAGATTCTGACTCATAATGACCCTAAAGGACAGGGTGAAACTTTCTGAGACTCTTACAGGAGTCGAATATCTGTTTCTCCCAAGTGGCAGCTGGCTGTTTAGAACTACTGATCTTGTGGCTAGCAGTCCAACTTGTAACCACAATGCCACCAGAGGAATATTGGTTATTAGACTCCTAAATATGTGAAGACCTAGAGCAGTGGTTCTCAACCTGGGGTCGAATGACCCTTTCACAGGGGTTGCCCAATTCATAACAGTAGCAAAATTACAGTTATGAGGAGCAACAAAAACAATTTTATGGTTGTGGGGTGCTATAGTTTATTGTGTCAGCCTGGCTGATAAACACAAGTAGGATTAACTGAAGGGCAGAGGGATAAATGGCTTGGTGAGCCTCACCTTGGTTGTACTGTGCCTCAGTTTAAAGGGGTACACTACCTATGGGATGCCTAGCCTGTGGACTGTGTCGCTGTAAGTTGAGGTCCCTTTAAGCCCACACGATTGGAATGTTCATCTCTGGAGCTGGGGACTGACAGTTGATGACAGTTGGGGACCTGCCTTGCTGTTTGCTGCCTGGGTATATATAGCCCAGCTCTCTCTACAGAAGGGGACTGGCAACTGGCAGCTCTCAAGTCTTGAAGGACTGCTAGTGTCTCACTGTTTTATAATTTAACTGTTAATTTCTTGTATTATCTATCTGTATATAATTTAATGGTTTATTTCTTGAATTATATATCTATGTTTATAAATATATTTATATATAATTACTAGCAATCTGGTTTGTCTCTCTAGAGAACCCTGTCCAATACAGGGGGGATCACCACAACATGAGGCACTGTATTAAAGGGCCATGGCATTAGGTAGGTTGAGAACCCCTGCTCTAGAGATAGAAAACCCAAAAGGAAGAACAGGCTCAGCATGTCTGAAACTGAAAGCACTCAAGGAAAAGATCCAAGTTTCAAATTTCAATGTTAAAAGATTCTCTGGGGAAAAGAGTAAATGATGCAGGAAGCTCGAAAGAACCTGGAAAGAAGACACAGAATCCTGCACCAAAAAGAACAAGTCAACATTCAACCAGTTCAGGAGGTACCGTATGATCGAGAACAGTGGTCCGAAAGGAAGAAGCCCAAGCCGCACTAAAAGAATTAGCTTGAAAGCAATGCTCCAGGTAGTGATGGAATAGCAACTGAAATGCATCGACACACCGATAAAGCATATGGAGCACTCACTCATCTCCCAAATTATGCCAGAAATGTTGGGAGATAGCTACTGGGCCAACCGACTGGAAGAGATACATATTTGTACATTCTCCAAAGAAAGGTGGCCCAACAGAATGCTCAGTATCATTGATACCATATGCAAGTAAACTTTTGTTGAAGATCACCCAACAATGGTTGCAACAGTACAAGGACAAGGAGCTGCCAGAGGTTCAGGCCAGATTCAGAAGAGGGTGTGGAAAAGGGACATCATTGCTGATGTCAGATGGATCTTGGCGGAAAGCAGAGACTATCAAAAGAATGTTCGCTACTTGTGTTTTATGGACTACGCCAAGGCATTTGGCTGTGTGGACCACAACAAACTATGGATAACCTCGAGAAGAATGGGAATTCCAGGACACTGGATTATGTTCATGTGGAACCTGTACATGGATTAAAATGCAGTTGTGTGACCAAAACAAAGAAAGGTGTGTGTCGGCATTGTGTCTTCTCACCATACTTAATCAGTCTGTATGTGGATCAGGTCACCAGAGGATCTGGGCGGTGTGAAGAATGTGACATCAGGAGGGGGGGAAGGTTTATTAACCATCAGCAATATGCAGATGACACAACCTTGCTTGCTGAAAATAAGGAGGACTCGAAGCACTTGCTGATGAAGATCAAGGATTGTAGCCTTCAGTCTGGATGACAACTCAATGTAAAGAAAAGCAACTGTCAAGATAGGCTGGATGAACAATCTAGAGGAGAAAACAACAGGACCGATGGTTCCGGGGGGACATGGGAGAGGGGGAGGTCGGGGAAAGGAAGTGGTGTTAACAAACCCAGGGACAAGAGAACAACAAGTGATCCAAGTCAGTGGTGAGGAGGGTGTAGGAGGCCTGGTAGGGTTTGATCAAGGTTAATGTCATTCTGAGAGGAATTACTAAAACCCAAATGAAGGCTGAGCATGATAGTGGGACAAGAGGAAAGTTAAAGGAAATAGAGGAAAGAACCAGGAGGCAAATGGCATTTATATATGTCTAAATAAAGGCAAGTCCATATGTAAATATATTTATATATGAGGATGGGGAAATAGATCTATGTTCATATATTTATAGGTTTAGTATTAAGGTAGCAAATGGATATTGGACCTCCACCAAAGTACTCCCTCAATGCAAGCATACTTTGTTCTATTAAACTGGAATTCCATGATGCTCACCTTCCCAACATGATCGTTGAAGACAAAGCGGATGCATGAGCAAATGTGGTGAAGAAAACTGATGGAGCCCGGCTGTCAAAAGATATAGCATCTAGGGTCTTAAAGACTTGAAGATAAACAAGCGGTCATCTAGCTCAGTATCAACAAAGCCCACATGAAGAAGCACATCAGCCTGTGTGATCACGAGGTGTCAAAGGGTTCAGGGATCAGGCATCAAAGAACAAAAAAATCAAATCATTGTGAATGAGAGGGAGTGCAGATTGGGGACCCAAGACCTATCTGTAGGCAACTAGACATCCCCTCACAGAAGGGTCACGGGGAGGAGATAAGCCAGGCAGGGTGCAGTGTAGCAACAATGAAGCATACAACTTTCTTCTTGTTCCTAAATGCTTCCTCCTCTTCTCTCCCACCCCCCACCGCATCATGATTCCAATTCTACCTCACAAATTTGGCTAGACCAGAGGATGTACACTGGCACAGATAGGAACTGGAAACACAGGGAATCCAGGAAGATGATCCCTTCAGCACCAGTGCCGAGAGAGGCAATACCAGGAGGGTGGATGGAGGGTGGGTGGAAAGGGGGAACCAATTACACGGATCTACATATAACCTCCTCCCTGGGGGGTGGACAACAGAAGAGTGGGTGAAGAGAGATGTCAGACAGTGTAAGACATGACAAAATAATAATAATTTATAAATTATCAAGTGTTCATGAGAGGGGCAGGAAGAGAGGGGGAAAATGAGGAAAATGGTGGCAACAAATGTACAAATTTGCTTGACACAATGGATATATGGATGGATTGTGGTAAGAGTTGTACAAGCCCCAATAAAAAGCCCCCAATAAATTTTTTTAAAATAAGACCAAAATCCTCACAACTGGAGCAATAGGTAACATCGTGATTCACATGGAAAAGATGGAAGTTGTCAGGATGTCATCTTCCTTGGATGCACACCAATGTGCGTGGCAGCAGCAGTCAGGACATCAAACGATTCAGCACACTGGGTACATGTGCTGCACGGGACCCTTACAGGGTTGGAAAGAAAAGCAAGGAAGTTACTTTGAGGACTAAAGTGCATCGATCCCAAGCCATGCTGTTTCCATCGAACATCGGACCTTGAATAACGAAGGCTGAAGAAGAACTGATGCTTTTGAGCTAGGATGCTGGTGAAGACCTGCCGAAAGAACGAACACACCTGTCTTGGAAGAAATGCAGCCAGGATGTCCTCGGAGGCCAGATGGCAAGACTTCCCCTCGGTACTTTAGACATGTTATCATGAGGGACCAGCCGTGGGGAATGATATCATGTTTGTTGGCATAGAGAAAAGCCCTAGACAAGCTGTGGGCACAGTGGCTACGACAATGGACTCAACCATCTGAACAAAGGTGAGGCGGCACAGACCCGGGCAGTGTTTCATTCCGGTATGCACAGGGTTGCCAAGAGTTGAAACCAACTGGATGGCCCCGTCTCCCAGTGTCTCGCCGATCCCACCTCGCCACCTCCACCACTTTTGTCAACCTCCCTCTTGTTGTGTATTGTTTTCTGATTCCATTTTTCCATGGAGCCCATGCCGATACACTGCAGTATAAATATCATTCTATCTTAAAGCTTGTTTATAACTTCGTATGGAAAGTTTTAAGCAATCACAGCAATTAATCTTCACATGCCATCACCTAATGCATCATTGATCCTTCATCTGTCTCCGTGCACACACAACATAACCAGATCTTACATCATTAAAATTACTTTGCACTAGCTATAAGTCCAGATTTACTTGCCAGCCCCAACAATTGTATATAATATATATGCACAACCACATATCCATGCCTTTATCTGATCATCAAGATACCTGAAGTTTGCCTACTCTTAGGAATGGTAACATCTAGATGGGGGGTTCACAGCAATTAAGTTTAAGTTTGTGTTTTTTGGATTACTGTATTATCATGGTCGTTAGGTACACAGCTGCTAACCCGAAGTTTGGCCACTCAGACTCCATGGGGCCACATCTGGGGATCTGTGCCAGTATAGATGACAGTCCAGAAAGCCTATGGGACCAGGTCTGTTCTGTCTCAGGGGTGACTACGAGCCAGAAATTGATCAACAGCACCTAAGAATAAATAGTATTTTTGTAAATAGAAATAATTTCTTTTCCTCTGTCCTCAGCCCTCATCTTTCCTGAATAACCACACAAATAGGCACAAATGCTAATGTTGGAGGCTGAAAATATATCTTCCTCTTTACCTTTTAAATGAAAAAGAAAAGATTGCTTGAGAGCAGTGGGAAGCTATACTACACAAGTTAATAATACATTCCCACAGATATTGGTGTTAGCTGCAGTCTGAGCACAAAGGGATCAAGATCATAGGGATCCAAAGGATTTTCAATGGCTGATTTTTTAAGTAGACCACCAGACCTTTCTTCCTCATTTGTCTTAGAAGCACTGCTGAAAGTTGTTCAGCATCATGGCAACGCCGAAATCTCCACTGACAGATGGAAGGTGACTGCACTGGAAGTTCACCCACCTTGTATCCAGCCTGGGTTTCCCACATGAAAGGCTGAACTCACTGCCATACAGTCGATTCTGACCCACAGTGACCCTGTATTATTCTCCCTAAAATTCCTTTACATTCTCACTCTTAACGCTCAAGGAAATTATCCCCTTGCCCTCTGCAAACCATCTGCAATGTAAGAGCTTCACTTGAATTCATCCTCGAGTTGTCCTCTCAAGTTCATATCACCAGTATTACAGTTTATAGATGAGAAAACAGAGGCATAAAGAAATCAAGCACATGGTCAAGGTCGACCATTAGCAAAATGCCGGAACCGGGCCAGACTCTGCAGAATGATTCCAGAGCTACACCCGACCCAGTACAATCTTATCTGCGCAGCACCCCTCCCCCCATTCTCTCTTATATTTCTTTATAATGCCAAGTCTGTTTTTCCTTGCTAGGAAAAAAATTGGAGTCTTAAACTTCACTCCGCCTACCCCCCACCCAGTGGATTTTTCAGAGACCCTTTCCATAATCCCAGGCCTTCCTGCGGCATGCTTTCAACAGCTGCTAAAGAGAGATGATCTTCCCAAGATACCTTAATCTCAGGGTCAGAGCAGTCTCGATTCACCAATTATGGTCTTTAATGACTACCTCTATTTTTCACTGTCTTGAAGAAAGTTCAGTAAATGTGCTAGCTATAATTCACAACTATCAGGGTAAGAAAACGATGCCGGCTTTCCTTTATTGTTGCTTAGATGCACAACCTAATATTGCAAAGTTAACCTGCCTTTTTCTAAAATCATTTTACATAGGATGAAGGCTGAAGGCCCTTGTACAGCAAGATCAGAGATATTTTTCTGACAAATATGGCATCATTGAGTGCATTTTACAAATGAAGCGTTAAGGTCCAAAGGTTAAGTAATTTGTCCAAGGCTGATAAAGGCAGGAAAAATAAGAAACAGAACAGAAGAAGAAGAGCAGTCTTCAGTTTTATCAAGCAAAGAAAATTACATTCCTTCTTCGGGGATAAATTCTCCCCGGGACCAAGCCCAATACCTGCACGGGGAGGGCCAGGAGCTTTGGAGTCAAGACACCGATGTTCATTCCAGCTGCTTCTCACAGCCTCAGTTTCTCCCTCTTCGACCGAGGAAGTAAATATCGCTCACAGCATTGTGAAGATCGTGCAAGATAATTCATGCAAAGCATTTTTGCAAGTATCTGACCCACAATCATTTCTTGAATGTGAACTATAAAAGGTGTCAAAGCAGCAATGCTTTAATGCCTGGCTCATCTTCCAAGTGACTGCCGGGCGGGGAGGGGCAGTTGCCACGGCATTAATTCCAGCTCCTGGTGACACTGTGTGGTCAGTGCTCCGTAGGGTTTTCGATGGCCGCTTGCTCAGCAGTCAGTCACCAGGCCTTTCTTCCGAGGCACCCGCTGACTCAACTTGCCCTGGCAACCTTCAGTTAGGTGCTGAACACATGAAACCAGGGATGCTGGCCTGTTCCTAAACCAAACCAAAAAACGCACTGCCATCAAGTCAACTCTGATTTATAGCAACCCTGTAAGAAAGGGTAGAATTGCCTCAGTGGATTTCCAAGATGACCTCTTTACAGAAGGAGAAAGCCTCATCTTTCTCCAGCAGAGTGGCTGGTCATTTCAAACTTCTGACCTTGCCATTAGCAGCCTAAGGCATCACCTCTATGCCACCAGCCCTCCAGGTTCATAGGGCCTCGTAGCTATGATGAGGTAGGCTGTCTCTATGTGGGCACCAGGGAACATCAGTGCCTCTACACATTCCATTGGATAAGAAGTGTACCATAATCAGCCCCCCCCCAATTTGGATTTGGATTTGATCAGAAGACCCTCTGTGGTCTGTAGAACAATGCTGCCCACATCTCATTAGCTACACACAGGCTGTCTAGGAGACAGAGTATGCCGTTCCAGAGAGCCTCCTTCTTCACTGACTACCAGGGCCCAGAGAAAGATAAAACTAGGAGGTCTCCCCAGTCATCCTTCTAAGAAGACAGCCATTCACCATGAGTGGGCTACCCAACACTGCCAGTCAGGAACGTCTGTCTACTACCAGCCGTGAATATTGCCATCCCCTGCAAGTTCTTATATGTGTGTAGGGTGGGAAGCAACCTCCTAAGGGTTCAATATCGCTGCTTGAAAAATGCTGACTGTAATCAGAATCCCAGTTGAGAACTGAAATTCAACTAAAAATCATTGGCTCAGTTCTGGAGTGTCTGCCTCTGTAACTTGATAATCTTTCCAAAAGTATTGGCTCGTCTCGAATGTGGCATGGTCCCAGGAAATAATGGTTGTTGGGTGCTGGTGAGTCAGCCCTGAGTCGAGATCCTCGGCACAATAAAACCAAATGCTGACCAGTCTGGCACCATCCTCACAAGCGTCACGATGTTTGAACTCGTTGCTCAGCTACTGTGGCAATCCATCTCCTTGAGGGCCTACCTCTTTTTGTGATGCCTCTCTAGCTTGCCCCGGCATAGACGGCCCTCTCCAAGGACGCCCACCCCCCACCGCCCCCAGTGGCATGTCCTCAAGAGGTGAAAAGAGGTCTCGCCATCGTCGCTTCTAAGGAGTATTATAGCTCTTCTTCCAACCAAGACGTGTTTGTTCTTCTGGCAGTCGAAGATCTCTTTAATATTCTTTGCCAACACCACAATTCAAATGCATCAAGTCATCTTCGGTCTTCCTTATTCCTCTTCAGCTTCCTCACGGGCAGGAAACAGGTCTCCTAATTAGATGTATGGTATTATTTCTCTTTGCCCCCAAAGAATGCTTTGGAATGTAGTTGTGGCCCAAACTTATTTGCATATCCCAAGCTGTGTTGGAATCAGATGCCCCACGAAACTGGCAGGGATCACTGGAAGCACAGGCATTTTGAAAATATACCCTGATGAAAAGCTGCTTTTCCGGCAGATCCGTCACATTTGAATGGAAAAACACAATACTTTGTCACTTCTAATAAGTACAGAGAGCCTGTCAAGGTAATGACTTTTTTTCTCCCTGGCACTAATCTCAAATATAATAATGTCTAAATACAATTCTTATCTTGAGACATTCTGTTACGGAGTCAAAGCTGAATCCTTGGACGTGCACCTCTAGCTCCCATCTCTCAGTCCCTGACTCAGAAATAAAGATAGGTGGGATCTGCTGATGAACCGGACTCCTGAATGAAATGGCTTATGGCAGATTACGATATATGATGAGACTACAAAGGCCGGATGATAATAGGTTTATTTATCGATTGCAAATAAAATTCATGAAGTGTGAAGCCGCAAATGGCATGGATGGGAATTGGGCAGGGAAGCCATTGGGAGAGTGGGGGCAGTGTGGGAGCAAATCTGCGAGTTGCCCGGAGGCCGGGGTATAGGGGTGGGAGTGGGGGTGGAATGTGGACGACGCTGGAGACCTTGGACAGAAGGCCTGGTGCCCTTCTGCCTCCGCCTTCTCAGTGGCATGTTAACTTTGGTGCAATGATGGAGACGGGGCTCCAGGACCAGGTCTGTCAGCACCGAGCTCTCTGACCTTGGACAGGTGTCTGAATCCTTACTGGCCTCGTTTTTCCTACATAAAGGGAGAGGCCACGCTCCATCAGCAGACGCTGCAGTGTGCTGTGCTGAGCCCTGCATTGCCAGACAAGTGACGTGAAGATGTACTGTTGGGAAAAGTAACGTGCTACAGAGCTGCGGTACACCCCCGTACCATCAGACACACCCCGCTCAGTGCTGTCTCTCTCTTGACAATCCCAACATCTCCCAGATGTCTAAATGCTACAGTTTAAACGGCTGCTTCTACATGCCATTGAGTTTGCATTGCGTATCACAGAACAAGACGCTGCCCCATCCTGTGCCCCACAGGCAGGCAGGAGTCTGTTGCCACGGCTACTGTGTGGTGCCTTCCCATCTGGGAGACTCCTTTACTGCACTATCATGACCGATATACTGTTGTGATCACTAGGATTGTCATTGGCTAGTTTTCAGTCGATTATCGGGCCTTTCCTGAACTTGTCCTGACTTGTTAAACTTGTCCTCCACAGGTGATTCTGCTGGTCTTGGAAAGAAGGGGTGGCGTAGCTTCCAGGGTCAAAGTAATGCCAAAACGATGACAATGCTACAAACTGACAGGTGATGGATAGTGGAACCACCAAGTCAAGGTTTTCAAGCACTTGAAGGTGACTAACAAAAATGGACTCAAACAACAACAACTAAGTATGAAAAGGTACTCAAGCAGAATCTATGAAGGGCCCAGAGGGAAAGGACTATAGACGTAGACCTGTGACATCATTTGCCTTCTGCCTTCCCGGGTGCTTTCCCTCACTAGCCCTGCTGCGGAGGCAGCCCAGGCGCACACAAAAGGGGTTCGCTCAACATCCATGGGGATCTGTACACCATAACTTCATGAAGAAAGACAAGAAAAGTACCACTGCTCTATGAATTTCAGTACTTAATTATGCTCAGGAGGAACCTGTTCCTGCACCAGGAGGCAGGTGGACAACGAAGAGTGAGTGCTTTAAAACCAGGAAGAGTGTGTATCAGGGGCTGTAACCTGTCACCATAGTATTCAACCCGTGTGCTGAAGAAATGCTGAGACCCAGGACTCTGTGAAGAAGAATGGAGCATCAATACTGGTGGAAGGCTCTTTAACAACCTGAGATATATACATGACACAACCTTGCTTGCTGAAAGAGAAGACTTGACGTACTTACTGAAGAACATCCAAAATATATAGCCTTCTGAATGGATTACGCATCGACATCAAGAAAACCACATCCTCAAGACAGGTTCAATAAGAAACATGAAGCATGGGGAACAGGTGGAGGTTTCCAGCGATTTCATTTTACTTGGATCTGCAACCGACACCCAAGGAAGCAACAGTCAGGGAATCAAACAGTGTATTTTCTTGGACAAACACACTGCAAAGGACTCCTTTACAGTATCAGAGAGCAAGGGCCTCACAGCTTGAGAAGCAAGGTGTGCCTAAGACAAGTCATAGGGTTGTCAATGGCCTCGGCAGCAGAACTGATGCATCTGAAGAATCGTGGAGTTGGTCAAGGGAAGAGAGTACACCATAGACTGCCAGGAGAAGAAACAAATAGGGCTTGGAAGAAGTACAACCAAAATGCCCCTAGGAGTGAGGACAATGTACTTTGGACATGTCAGCCAGAGGGACACGTCCCTGGAGAAGACAGCGTGGTTGGTGGGGGAGAGAGTCAGTTAAAACCGAGGAAGACCCTTCATGGGACCGACTGACAAAGCAGGTGCAGCAATGGGCTCAGAAAACAAGGATTGAGTGGATGGCGCAGAAGCAGGCAGTGTTTCGCTATCTGTGCACAGGGTCACTCTGTGTCTGAACTGACTTGACAGTACTTAACAATAACCCTAGAGAGAGAACGCTTACTAGTGGAGGGAGGGTGGCGTGGAGAGGGGGAACCGATCACAGGGATCTACATATAAGCTCCTCCCTGGGGGACGGACAACAGAAAAGTGGGTAAAAGACGTCGGACAGTATAAGATATGACAAAATAATAATTTATAAATTATCAAGGGCTCAAGATGGAGAGGAGAGCAGCAAAGGAAGGGGGGGGGATGAGAAGAACAAATGTTTTGAGAATGATGAGGGCAATGAATGTACAAATGTGCTTTACACAAATGAAATATGTATGGATTGTGGTAAGAGTTGTAGCAGCCCCCAATAAAACAATTAACAAAATAAATTTTTAAAGAGTTACTGTCCCAAGGGCTCAAATAGAAAGTAAATGTTTAGAAAATGATGATGGCACCATGTGTGCAAACATGCTTGATACAATTGATGGATGGAATCTTACGAGAGCTGTAAGAGCCCCCAACAAAATGATTTAAAAGAAAAAAAGAGTTCCGGGGGGACTTGGGGTGGGGGGTAGGGGGGGGTAAGGAAGTGGTGTTAACAAACCCAGGGACAAGGGAAAAACATGGGACCCCAAAGGGTAGAGAAGGGGGAGTGGCAGGCCTGGTGGGAAATGATCAAGGGTAAGGTTGCTTAGAGAAGAGGTATACTCTAGCCCAGGTGGCGATGAAGCATGGTAGTAGGGCAGGAGGAAGGTCAAGGGAGATGGAGGAAAGAGCTAGGAGTCAAAGGGCATTCATGGAGGTCTAGACAAAGACATGTACATGCAAATATATATAGGAGGTTGGGGAAATAGATCTTTGTGTCGATATTTATAGGTCAAGTATTAAGGTGGCGGAAGGACCTTGGGCCTCTACTCAAACACTCCCTCTATGCATGAATACCTTCTTTTATTAAATTGGAACTCTATGATGCTCACTCTCCCGACACAACGGCTGGCGCCAAAGTGGGTGAACAAGTAAATGTGGTGAAGAAAGCTGATGGTGCCCGGCTATCAAAAGAGATAGTGACTGGGGTCTTAAAGGCTTGAAGATAAACAAGCGGCCATCTAGCTCAGAAGCAACAAAGTCCACATGGAAGAACACACCAGCCTGTGCGATCGAGTGGTCCCAAAGGGATCAGTTACCAGGCATCAAAGAACAAAAAATCATATCATTGACTGCACACCTCCATGATAGGATCGCTGAAGACAAATGGGTGTACAAGCAAATGTGGTGAGGAAAGCTGATGGTGCCCGGCTATCAAAAGAGATAGTGTCTGGGGTCTTAAAGGCTTGAAGGTGAACAAGCGGCCATCTCGCTCAGAAACAAATAAGCCCACATGGAAGAAGCACACCGGCCAGTGCGATCACGAGGTGCCCAAGGGACCAGATATAAGGCATCATGCAAAAAAAAAAAGATATAAGTGTGTGTATGTATGTGTATTTATGTGTATATGTATATATGTATGTGTATATATATATTATATTAAATGAAGGGGGAAGTGCAGAGTGGAGACCCAAGGCCCAAGTGTCGGCCAATGGAGATCCCCTCATAGAGGGGCTTAGGAGAGGAGATGGGTTAATTAGGGTGTGAGGTAGTATCGATGAAGAACACAGCTTGCCCCCAGATCCTGGATGCTTCCTCCCCCCAACTACCATGATCCGAATTCTACCTTGCAGGGCTGGATAGGACAGAGGCTGTACACTGGTACATATGAGGGCTGGAGATACAGGGAATCCAGGGTGGATGATACCTCCAGGACCAAGGGCGTGAGGGACGATGCTGGGAGAGTGGAGGGTGAGTGGGTTGGAAAGGGGGAACTGATTACAAGGAGCCACATGTGACCTCTTCCCTGGGAGAGGGACAGCAGAGAAGGGGGGAAGGGAGACCCCGAATAGGGCAAGATATGACAAAATAACGAGGTATAAATTACCAAGGGCATATGAGGGAGGGGGGAAAAGGGAGGGAGGGGGGGGAAAAAAGAGGACCTGATGCAAGGGGCTTAAGTGGAGAGCAAATGCCTTGAGAATGATTGGGGCAGGGAATGTATGGATGTGCTTTATACAATTGATGTATGTATATGTATGGATTGTGGTAAGAGTTGTTTGAGTCCCTAATAAAATGTAAAAGAAGAAAAGAGAAAAAAATGATTAGGGCAAAGACTGTACAGATGTGCTTTATACAATTGATGTATGTATATGTATGAACTGTGAAAAGAATTGTATCAGCCCCAATAAATTGTTAAAAAAAATTAGCATTTAAATGAAAGATCGCTAAAATGGACAATGTCAATGGGAACTTATTTTCTTCCAGTGAAAGAAAAGAGAGCAGAAAGAAACCTATTTCCCCAGTGATTATTAAAATTTCTGAATTCCTATATTCAACTTAAAAAAAATTTTTTTTTAAAAAAGAAAAGAAAGAACGCGCTTACTGACTGTGAGAGTTACATAATCTGGTGTCAATTTGAGGATTGAGAGTGTAGGGGTGGAGGTTAGCCTGTTAATCCAGAGATGGCAAATGAGGCCTCTGTGTGGCATGCCCTTCTCCTGGGGATTCTGGGAATTGTGGTATTTTTCCTCCTTGGAGACGGAAGACAGTTTCTCTCTGCTCAACCCCTGTGAGCCCTCCTAGCTGACAAGAAGCTCGCCCTCTACTCACCCCCTTGGAGACTCCCTATTAACAAGGCTTACTCCCTGAGAGACATCCCCGAGGAGAAGCCACATGGACCTACCCTGATGCAGCCCTGGAAGCTGGAGAAGCCATGTAGAGACCCCTGCCAGCACTGAGATGCTTACACCGCCACTACATCCAAAGACTTTCTACCCACTGACCTGTGATCTTCCTGCATTCAGCATCATTGCACATGTTTCGTGAGTCTGAAGAGGACTTTATAGATTGTTATCGGACATAAGGGCTAATATCAGACTTATGGGCTTGATCTGGACTGGGCTGGGAAGTTTACTCAATATTCAACTGCTCTTATATATAAAATTCTTTCTTATACACATATACGTGTTTATGAATTTGTTTCTCTAGTCCACCCAGACTAACACGCTGACCTCCCTAGGAAGTGGTTTCTAGAGAGTCGTGGCAAAGAAGTGAAGAATTATTGTGGATCTTTTTTTTAAAACTTAGAAACAATAAAAGCATTACTTGTGGATATCATCTTCAGGCTATGTGACTGTTTCTTTTGGGAAACACGGCAGCTGTGTTCATTTTCTGTTGCTGGCTGAAAAATGACCACTTATGTAACAAAATAACACGTTCTTTAAAAAAAAATCTCTAAGTTTCCATGTGTCAGAAGTTTGTGGATATATTACTCCGTGAAGTGTCAAGAGGCTGAGGTCTTGTCTGCGGTGTGGGGTTCTCAGCCAAGCTCACTGGTCACTGGCAGAGTTTTTCTGTAGTTGTCGGGCCGAGGACCTGAGTTCCCAGAGGCCACCCACGACCTCCTGCACTGTGGCCCTGTCCACAGCAAGGCCGTTCTTCAAGGCCAGAGAAGAAGGTGATTTTTTTTCTGTCTCTAGACACTCTTGATCAATTGTTCTCAATCTTTCTAATGCCACAACCCTTTCTTTAATATACTTCCTCATGTTATGGTGACCCCCCCAGCCATAAAAATATTTTTGTTGCTACTTCATAACTGTAACTTTGCTACTGTTATGAATTGGGTGACCCCTGTGAAAGGGTCATTTGATCCCCAAAGGAGTCATGCGACCCCCAGGTTGAGAACTACTGCTCTTGCAGGTGGTTACAAGTTGGCTTGTGATCCACAAGGTCAGCAGTTCTAAACTACCAGCTGCTCCCTGGGGAAGATTGAGCATTCTACTCACAGGGGTCGCTCTACTATGCCCTATAGGGTTGTCATGAGCCTGCATTGACTCGATGGCAGCGAGTTAGGAATGTTGACAATGCAGTGGGTTAACAATTGGATCACTCATGAACAGAGCAGCAAGGGGAGCAAAGCACTAAAGTCCCTGGGGAATACAAAAAATACACTTTGGGGCCAAGGCATGGCACCCCATCAAATTTGACCAGAAAACACTCCTAAAGTTCAACAAACAATTTATAGGAATTTTTTGTTGTTGTGAGTTTTGTTTTTTTCTTTTGCTCTGTCTTATTATTGTCTCTGCATATCTGTCTAGATAAGCTAGGTGGGATAAACCATGTGGAGGGGAAAACAAGGAGACACAGGAGAGGGGGAGGCAGGGAAAGGAAGGGGGGTGTCAACAAACCCAGGGACAAGGGAACAACAAGTGATCTAAAATCAATGGCAAGGAGGGTGTAGGAGGCCTGTAGGGCTTGCTCAAGGGCAATGTAGCCGAGAGGAAGTACTGGAACCCAAATGAAGGCCAAACATGATAGTGGAACAAGAGGAAAATAAAAGGAAATAGAGGACAGAAGTAGGAGACAAAGGACACTTATAGATGTTGAAATATAGGCATGCACATATGTAAATAAATTTATAT